>NC_060288.1:7173008-7330040 GCF_021613505.1 Equus quagga | reverse complement strand
TCTAGAGTAAGGATTCATGTGTTCACATAGGGTAAAGAATGTGGTTAGCATGCATTTAGAATGTGCATAGTTTAGAAATATGAAGTTGTATGCCTTCTTACCACCCCATTGGGCTATTTGACAATTCTGTATTCTATGAGAGATGCATTACTTTCAAAATCAATGAGAACATAGAAATCATCTGACAAATCTCTCATTTCAAAGATAAGGAAACTGAAGCTTAGGGAAATCAAATTACTGGCCATACCAGAAAACAGAACTCTCAGTTTTCAGTTCTGTGTCCTGATATATAAAATACATATAAAGGATGCTTTTTCAAAAACCTTTGGATGAGACTTCAACATAATTAAAAAATTACTTTTTGTTGTATTCTCAAATAATTTGGGTTCCATCAAAAACACATTTATTAGTTGTTTACCATGTGACAAGCAATCAGGATGCTAAAAGAAATGAACTGCATTTCCTGCCCTCAGCAAGCTCACAATCCAGTGGGGAAATAAAATGAGCAATGGTAAACAAGTCAACTGAGAGCTGTGGAAACATCAAATAGAGAGGAATTTATGGCAGAGTTGGTATGCAAAGAGAATAGATGTCATGGAGGAAATGGATTCAATCTGGGTCACAAGGACAGTAAGTATGTATTCACTGGAGGAAGTAGGAGTGACAAGGGACAGCATGAGCAATGGCACAAAAATGTAAAAGGGCTTGGTACCTTTAGAGAAAGGTGATGCTTGCGGTGCAGTGTTGGTGTGCGCAGTAGGAAAGTGGGATATCGGGGGATGAAGTTATCAGGAAATGACCTTCAACTGTGGCTGTGTATTAGAATCACCTGGCAACTTTAAAAAAGTACTGATGTCCAGGCTGTCCTTCCAGGCCAAATTATACCTCGATATCTGAGGGTGGTTGCAGGTGTGGGGATTTGAAGTGTTCCTCAGGTAATTCTTGTGTGCAAGCTTGCATACCGGTGAATTAAGGTGAGCTTGCTATGAAAGAAAAAGGTTTTAAGTCAAGTTATCTGGATCACGTTTATCTGAACCAGGATCAGATCCGGAATATTAAATGCCTTTTTTATTTCTGAGCAAGTAGTCTTAATCTAAAGACAGTAACTTTACCTTATGACTCAAGGACCTAGCTTCTGCTGAAACAATTAGTTTTAAAAAACACTTCCTAATTCTCTGTAATAAAGTAAACGTCAGAATCGGGGTAAGAAATTCAATTTAAAATCAAAAGACTCTGTTTCCCCAAATCTAGCCCCCACTCAAATATCTAATGACGCTGGTATTAAAGAAAGCACGACGTAGGACATCAACTTCCCTGGATTTACCAAATCCTCATATGGCAATCCTAACACAGAAGTTGTCCAGTGTTGTTTTGATTCAGTCATTTCAACTTTCATTCATTTAAAAATATTTATTGTATATTGATTGTGTGCCACGCACTGACCTAGGTTCTGAAGACATAGCTGTGAAGAAGGCGCACTCATGGAGTTCACATTCAATCAGAGGACTTCCTTCTTTCAGTTCACTTCAGCACTTCTAATTTCACCCTCTAATTCTTTAATTATTTAAACCACAACAAATTTGGGGTTTGATTAAAATATATACAGTCATCCCTTGGTACCTGCCCGGACTTGGTTCCAGGACTCTCAAGGATACCAAAATCTGCAGATGCTTTGGTTTCTTATATAAAGTGGAGTAGTATTTGTATATTACCTACTGCACATTGTCTCATATACTTTAAATCGTCTCTAGATTACTTGTAATACTTAATACTATGTGAATGCTATGTAAATAGTTGTTATACTGTATTGTTTAGGGGATAATGACAAGAAAAAAGAGGTTGTACATGTCCAGTACAGTGCAATCACTGAAGACATTTTGATCTGCAGTTCATTGAATCTATGGACACAGAACCCACAGATACTGAGGGCTGACTCTAATCATTTTTTCCATCCCTCTTCTTATTGTCCCTTTTCCACTCATCTTCTTGATTAGTCTCTTAAAAATACCATTGTCAGTACTTATCACTCGCTGTTCAAAAATCTCCTATAGATCCCTGTGGCTCATCACAGTGAATCTGTGACCATTTTTTAATCTCTTGTCCCATCTCACCCTTTTTGAGGATCAATGTTGTGTCAACTCCTGTTATTGAGATGAGTGGGCACATTCCCTGGGTATATTAGGATGGAGAATAAAGCACAAATTCCTTACACTAACTGCAGCCACACTTGACCCTACAACTTCCTGTTCAGCTTTGTCAACCTCTGATACAGGAACATTAGTGCATTCAGTGCTATTTACATACTTTCTGCATCACTGCCTGAAATCTCTTTCTTCACCCTCGTTCTCTCACCTAAAAGGCCCCAGTGCTTTTGGCCTCTTTCATTCTTCTGCACTTGTTTTTTTTTTTTTTTCTTGAAATATTGCTCATGCTATTATTTTCATCTCTATTTGCCTGGACCGATGAATAACCTCTTGAGGGATCAGGGTCATATTTCATAAACGTGTGCATTATTCATATCACCTGGAAGCAGTGGGCACCCGGAGAAAGTACATGATAAATGCAAGAGCTTTGGGCTTAGAAGATAATAGATCTTGATTCAAATCCAGTTTAGAATCCAATAGACCTTGGTTTATTCAGATACCGAGGAATAAAAGAAAAACCAGTAGATCTTTTTAAAGAATTGCAACTCTGAGTCTAGTAACTTGACAACAAGGGAACATATAGCCTTGAGATAATTCACTTAGTTGTTCACTGGGTAAAAAAAGAAAGCAAGGGATTTTAAGTGCTAGAAGGGAGTTAATGGTGGCTGTTCTACTTAATCACTGGAGACTAGCATTATGAGTAGAACAGAATGAGTCCACAGGTCCAGCACAATGAGTTGAAATAAGTCCCATTGTTCATTGGCTAGGATAGTGACTTTAGCTGGGTCCAGTAGGGATCCAGAGTGCTGGGATCATTCAAAGTTCATGCCTCCTATCTGCTTCAGCTGTTCAGAGTCAGTTATTACCAAACACAAGAGTGAAATTTGATATCTCCTAGGAAAGTCCTACTTTAAGTGGAAAATTTCCTTTATGAAGGACTGTTTAAACTTTTTTTAAAGAATTGCTTAATATGTATGCATTGTTTAGCACTTAGTAAACACATAATAAATTTACTTGTGGCATTTTTATTGAGTAATATTTGTTCA
Source organism: Equus quagga (assembly GCF_021613505.1). NCBI lineage: Eukaryota > Metazoa > Chordata > Mammalia > Perissodactyla > Equidae > Equus > Equus quagga. Next base: position 7,326,850 of record NC_060288.1, on the reverse strand, counting down.
CTGATTAATTTTTAGATTGGCCCCAGAAGGCACATCCTTGGTTTTTTATTATCTTTGGAGAAGATCTGGAAAATGAGGAGAATTAAATATATTGATTTTAACAAACATTATGCAAGGGGCTATGTGGCTGAACTGTGGTCCCCTCAAGTTCATATGTTTAAGCCATGATCCTCAGTACTGCAGAAAATAACTATATTTAAAGATAGCGCCTTTAAAGAGGTAATTAAGGTAAAAAGAGGTGGGGTGTGAGGGGAGGTAATCCAATGTGACTTGTGTCCTCATTAGCAGAGATGATTAGGACACAGACACACGCAGAGGAAGGACCATGTGAAGACACTGAAAGAAGACATCCATCTACAGGCTAGGGAGAGAGACTTCAGAAGAAACCAACCTTACTGACAGCTAGTCCTCAGAATTCTCACCTCCCACACTGTGAGAAAATAAATTTCTGTCATTTAAGCCACCCAGTCTGTGGTACTTTGTTATGGCAGCCCCAGCAAATTGAAACAGATTTTGGTACTGGGAACCAATATCTGAAAATGTAGAAGTGGCTTGGAACTGAGTAATGGGTAAGACCGGAATCATTTGAGGTGTGTGTTAGAAAAGCCCAGATTGCCTTGAAAAGGTTGTTGGTAGAGATAAAACCATTAAAGGTACTTCTGGTAAGGTCGCAGACAGAAAGCAGAAACACATTATTGGAAATTGGAGAAGTGATCCTTGTTACAAAGTGGCGAAGAACTTGGCTGAATTATGTTCTAATGTTCTGTGGAAAATAGGGCTTGTAAGCGATAAATTTGGATATTTAGCTGCGGAGATTTCTAAGCAAAGTGTCCAAGATATGGCCTGGTTTATCCTTGCAGCTTGTAGCAAAATGCAGGGGGAGAGAGAGAAATATTTAAGCAAAAAGGAACTAGAACTTAAAATTCGGAAAATTCTCAGACTAACCATTGTAGTTTAAATTTACATTTCCCTGGTGGATCATGATGTTAAATGTCTTTTCCTGTGCTTATTTGTTATCAGTTTATCTTTTTTAGTGGAATATCTGCCCATATCTTCTGCCATGTTCTAACTGGATTTTTGTTTGTTTGTTTGTTCATTTGTTTATTGTTGCTGTTGCATTTTAAGAGTTCTTTACTATTCTAGATATTTGTTCTTTGTTAGATATATGGTTTACAATATATCTTACAATCCACTCAAAAGATCTTTCAAAAAGAAAAAGATTTATTTTTGGGGGCTGGCCCCGTGGCCGAGTGGTTAAGTTCGCGCGCTCCACTGCAGGCGGCCCAGTGTTTCGTTGGTTCGAATCCTGGGCCCGGACATGACACTGCTCATCAAACCACGCTGAGGCAGCGTCCCACATGCCACAACTAAAAGGACCCACAACGAAGAATATACAACTATGTACCGGGGGGGTTTGAGGAGAAAACGAAAAAAAAATAAAATCAAGAAAAAAAGAAAAAGATTTATTTTGACAAAATCTAATTTAATTTTTTCTTTTATGGATCATCAAATTTATGGATCTTCAAGTCTCTTTGTATCAAGTTCAAGAACTTTTGCCCAGACTTAAATCCCAAAGATATTTTCCTTTTTAAAAGTTTTATATTTTTCTGTTTTACATTTTAGTCCATGGTCCATTTTGAGGTAATGTTTGCATGAAATGTGATACTTTGATTGAGTTTCACTGTTTTGCTGATGTATGTCCACTTGCTGCAACTTCATTGTTTTTTTCTTTGCTGAGGATGATTCGCCCTGAGCTAACATCTGTTGCCACTCTTCCTTTTTTTTTCGCTTGAGGAAGATTAGCCCTGAACTAACATCTGTGGCCAATCTTCCTCTATTTTACATGTGGATTGCTGCCACAGCAAAGCTGAAGAATGGTGTAGTTCTGCATCCAGGATCCAAACCTGTGAACCCAGGCTGCCGAAGCAGAGTGTGCTGAATTTAACCACCAGGCCACGGGGCTTGGCCCCACTTTTTTCAAAAGACTATCTTTCCTCCATTGAATCACTTTTGCACTTTTGTGGAAAATCAATTGGTCATATTGTGGGCCTATTTCTTGGTTCTCTATTCTGTGCCATTGATCTATGTGTCAGTCCCCATGCCAATCACATACTGACTTGACACTGCTAATACACATACTAAAAAGTCTTAAAATCAGGTGGACTGAATCCTTCTTCCTTCTTCATTTTCAAAATTAGTTTAGCTATTTTAGTTCTTTTGCATTTTCATATACATTTTAGAATAGTTTTATCTATACCTACAAACAGTTTTGCTGGGATTTTGGTAATAATTGTATTAAACCTGTACAGTCATGTGCCACATAATGACACTTTGGTCAATGATGGACCACGTATATGACAGTGGTCCCCTCACACTAGTACCGTTTGGCTCAGGTGTGTGGTAGGTTATACAATCCAGGTCCATGTAAGTACACTCTGGGATGTTTGCACAACAGCACAAATGCCTAACAATGCGTTTCTCAGAATATTTCTCTCATTGAGTAACCCGCGACTGTGTATCAATTTAAGGAAAATTGACATCTTTATATGTTGAGTCTTCCAACACATAAACACCGTATCTCTCTCCATTTATTTAGATATTCTTTAATTTCTTTCATTAGGGTTATATAGTTTTCAGGATACAAGTTCTACACATGTTTTGTTAGCTTTACACCAAAGTATTTAATTTTTTAGGTGGCTGTAAAAATGGTATTTTATTATTATTATTATTATTTTGGTGAGGAAGATTCACCCTGAGCTAACATCCGTGCCAATCTTCCTCTATCTTATTTGTAGGATGCCTCCACAGCATGACTGATGAATGGAGTAGGTCCATGCCCAGGATCTGAACCCACAAACCCAGGTCGCCAAAGCAGAGTGTGTGGAACTTCAACCACTCAGCCACCAGGCCGGCCCTTGTATTTTATTTTTAATTTCAGTATCCATGTGTTTGTAACTAGTATATAGAAATACAATTTATTTTTTATGTTTATCTTATATTCCGCAACTTTGCTGAACTCACTTTATGTAGACATGTTATCTGCATATGGAAGCAGTTATATTTCTTCCTTTCTAATTTCTTTGTCTTTACTTGCTCTTCTTGCATTATTGCATTAGCTAGAACAGATAGCATGAAGAGTAAGAGTGGATGTCCTTGCCTTGTTTCTGATCTTAGGAGGAAAGCATTCAGTCTTTCATGACTAAATATAGCATTACCTGGAGGGTTTTGGTAGATGTTCCTTGCCAAATTGATGAAGTTACCCACTATTCCTATTTTACTGAGAGTTTTTATCATGAATACCAGGTGAATTTTGTCAAATGATTTATCTGCATTGATTGAGAGGATCATGCAATTTTTGGTTTTAGTCTCTTTTATAGAGGGTTATATTGATTTATTTTTGAATATTGAACAAGCCTGTATCCTTGAATTAAATCCTGTTTGGTCATGGGTATAATTCCTACTATATACTGCTGATATCTATTTTTGTTTTTTGAGGAAAATTAGCCCTAACTTAACATCCACCGCCAATCCTCCTCTTTTACTGAGGAAGACTGGCCCTGAGCTAACATCTGTGCCCATCTTCCTCTACTTTATATGTGGAACACCTACCATAGCATGGCTTGATGAGTGGTGCATAGGTGCATGCCCGGGATGCAAACCAGTAAACCCCAGGTTGCCGAAGCAGACCGTGTGAATTTAACTGCTATGCCACTGGTCTGGCCCCTACTGATATGTATTTGTTAATGTTTAGCTAAAGATTTTACTGTCTTTATTCATGAGATAGATTGCTCTGTAATTTTCATTTTTTGTACATTGGTCTCTTTTTTTATTGTTGTTGTTACCTTAATCCTAGTTTTATAAAACGAAATGGCAAGTGTTCCTTCCTCTTCTACTTTCTGGAAAAGTTTATTTAGAATTGCCATTAGTTCTTCTTTAAAAGTTTGGCAGGATTCACCTGTGAAACTACCTGGATCTATAAATTACTTTTTTGGGGAATTATTAAATTATGAACTCAATTTGTTAACAGTTACAGGGATATTAATAGCATCTATTTCATATTTGGTGAATTGTGGTGGTTTGCGTTTTCTGAAGAATTAGTCCTTTTCATCTAAATCATTAAATGTATGCATATGGAATTATTTATAATAATCCCTTATTATTATTTTAATGTCTGCAAGGTCCCTAATGGCATCTTGTTTCATTCTTGATATTAGCAATTTGTTCTCTCTCTTCCCTCAGTTTCATGAGAGGTTTGTCACTTTTATTGATATTTTCAAAGAATCAGCTCCTCGCTTCTAAGGTTTTTTCTATTGCTTTTCTCTTTCAGTTTCATTTATTTCTGCTCTTACTACTACTATTTCTTTCCTTCTGCTTGTTTTTTTTCTATTTTGCTCTTCATTTTCTATATTCTTTAGATAAAAGCATAGATTATTGATTTGAGACTTTTCCACTTTTCTAATATGCATTTAGTACTATAATTTTCCGTCTCTGTACTGCTTTTGCTGTGTCTCACAAATTTTTTATATGGTGTACTTTCATTTTCATTCAGTTCAACATATGTTTTGATTAATCTTCAGACTCATCTTTGGCCCATAGATTATTTAACAGTGTGTTATTTAGTTCCCAAATATTTATGTCAACATCCTTCTCTTAATAATTAACATAACAATTAGACAGAAAATCTGCATGAATATAGAGCTTAATACCATGAATGAATAGGATGTAATCCACTTTCATAGAAAATAAACCACATTTGGGCCATAAATCCAACCTCAACAAATTTAAAGAAAAATAAACTCAGATTGAGTGTGTTGTCCAACCACAACTGAATTAAAGTAGAAATCAATAATAGGAAGATAGAAAAATTCTATTGAAGACTGTTGACTTCTCCAAATATGATTGTGGTTTTTATCTATTTCTCCTTTCAGTTCTATCAGTTTTTAAAAAATAGACTTTATTTTTTAGAGTAGTTTTCAATTCACAGCAAAAATGAGTAGAAGGTGCAGAGATTTCCCCTATATTCCTTGCCCCCACACATGCACAGTTTCCCCCATTATCAATACCCACCACCAGAGTGGTACATTTTTTACAGTCAATGAAGCTTCACGGGCACATCATTCTAATAAAAAGTCCCTAGTTTACATATAATGCCAAAGGTTTTTAGTTGTACTTAAGAAGAAAGGGGAAAAGTATGCCTAATTTATCTTCCCAGAAGTAGGAATCCCAATGCAATATTTTAAAAGTCAAAATTTATGCAAAAAATCCATGTGTACAAAATGTCAACTTTTAAATAAACACAGAATCAGTATTACTGAATTACCTCTTCTCTCAGGCTCCAATATGGCCCATCATAGCACAGTTATTAATCTTCCTTATACTTAAGATTTAGAATTTACCTTCATATAGCAAACAAAACAACAACCAATGGGTTAAACAAGAGAGAAACTTCATTTTTTCCTGCCTAGAGAAAGTCCTGAATCAGCAACTCTGGGTTGGGAGAGAGCTCCACAGCACTGTAAGAATCTGGACTCCTGCCTTTCTATTACGCCATCTTCAGACTGTGGCTTTTTTTTCAATGTTACCTTGTGGTATGCATGACTGTGTTGCGTAAGAAGGAGGGGAAATGACAAAAAGAGCACAGAGGAGTCCTCCCTTAGCTGAGACAGCTCTCTTCAAGCAGCCTTTCCACAAGTTGTACACATTTCCACTTACGTCTTCTTGGTAAAGATCCATCTTTTGCCATTTCTAGTTGGTAACGAAGGTTGGGCATAAGAGTCTTTTATTCTGGGCTGCAATGTGCTCAGATAAAAATTAGAATCCCCAATCTAAAGAAGAGGCAACCAGATGGGGGAAGGGAATTAGCCATCTCTATCATACATACGATACTCTGTTAAATCCCAAAGTCTGAAAGGGGCTGACCCAACTTCTATTTATTTCATGATGCCATAAATATTGGTAAATAGTAATAATTTTATTTATTTTTTTTATTTGAGGAAGATTAGCCCTGAGCTAACTACTGCCAATCCTCCCCTTTTTGCTGAGGAAGACTGGCCCTGAGCTAACATCCATGCCCATCTTCCTCTACGTTATATGTGGGACATCCACCACTGCGTGGCTTTTTGCCAAGTGGTGCCATGTCTCCACCCAAGATCCAAACCGGCGAGCCCTGGGCTGCTGAGAAGCAGAACATGCAAACTTAACTGCTACACCACAGGGCCGGACCCCCGTAATAATTTTCTTTGACTGAAATTGTGAAGAGAAATGCACTCAGTATAAGTGCAAGACTTCGAAGGTACATGCATACTGAGAACTGCTGGAAAATATCAACATGAACGGTTCCTGCCCACCATCTTCCTAGGGCTGTCTTGGAAGTTCCAACGTATCACCCTGGTCAATACGAATGTGTACTGTTTTAGATCAAAGGGGTAATTCATCCCATTCACTGATACAAAGCATATGGGGTTTTTCTCCTAATGATGGGTGCATTGCTCTGGGTGTTAAAGAGGCAAGTTCTCATCAGCTTCAAGATACTGTGATTGATCTCAATATGTTCACACTTCCCTTACTTCTCATTGCTGACAGCTGTATATAGGTGGCTGTAGTTTTCCAGGGCAACTCATCAGTCCTGGAGCAGCATATCTATTCAAAGAAGAGCCTCATATTGTAACAATTTTGAACAAGGTCAACAGAGCTTTTTTTTTGCATCATCCAAACCAGTGCGATATCAGGATGGGAGCCCCGAACCAAGTGCTGAAAGGCAAGATTTTATTAAATCATTACGGGAAAACACAATAAAGCCATAAATCTACAATAGGGAAATTTTTGTTTGTTTGAAGACCAAAAATATATAAATAAATATATGAATCACAGAAAATATATAAAGCACACATGAAGGAAGCATACCATTTTAGTTTTCATTGCTTATACTTGATTTATAGATTTTTGAAGTAAGCAAGCTTTATTAAAGATAAATTCAGAAAATATTTTAGTATACTTCAATTTGGGGAAGCAAGGAAAGAAAAGAAATAAATAACAGTTGAAAAGACCTTGTCACTTGCAAAACACTATCCAGATGTTAGGAATAGGATCCGGACGTCTCCACAACACAAGTGCTAAGCATGTGGTACTGTCTCTCAGAAAAATGAAGACATTCCCCTAAGGTTATACATTTGGAATGAGTCACAGCTAGGGCTCAGACAGATCTAAACCTTCTAACTGCAGCAGAACAGGCTGCTGTCCAGATACGGGGAAAGAGCAGACATGAAAAGAAGAGAGACAAAAGTGGTAGCCAGGCCAGTGCTTGAGACCAGCAGGAAGGCAGGAGTGGGTGCAGCTCAGGGGTCCCCAGCTTTCATAAATCACTGACATCACTCTCTGCTCTCCACTAAGGATCTCAAAGTTTCTTCCACCTCTTACTATAGTTTTTTGAAATGTGATATTCATGTATAATCACTGTTCATAGTTCTTCAATTCTATTCTGCTCTTAAGCCACATGAAGTGCCCAGAATGGTGAATTTGGAGGAAATTATCAACAGGATTAAACAAAAATGACTCTATCCACTTAACTCCAGAAGAAAATTAAATTAATTTAGGGGACCCTTCCTCTCCTAGGCTGATGGCTTCTCACCTTGATTAATGGTATGGTGGGAAAAAAACATTTTGCACCCAGCTCCACTTCCCCCATAATATGACTGCACACAAATGCACAGAGGGGCAACAACTGCCCCATTTGTCATTGGAAAATTTCCGTCTCTCCTCTCACCTGCTTGCTTCTATTTGTCAAGTGGTCTCAGTGTGTCAATCACTTGTAGCAGAGCACTCCTGAAAGAGTTATGCACGCTCCTCCACTAACATACATTTCTCTAATTTTCCCTTTATCTCTGTTCTATCAGTCCCAAGAAAACAGTTTTGTAATTCATTAGTGACTTGTTAGTATTAGGTTGCTGTATTAATTTCCATGAGAGATGTTAATATTAACAAGAGAACCTAGGAAAGAAAATATCTTAATCAAAAAGTAGCACTGGTGAATAAAACATTGTGAAGAAAATAGATAGGGATTTTGGGGTTTCAAGTCCCTAGAGACTTCTGCCAGGATGAACCTGCTCACAAGGATGGAATCACGAGCTCCCTGGCTATCAACAGCTGCCTGGCCGTCCTTCCAACTTGAAGGCAATACAGAGAACATGGTCATGGTCTCTCCTCAGAAGTTCCACTGGATTTTCTAGGTACCCAAAAGACCCAGGGGCTGAGAATGGAAAAGGAGATGCTTTTATTATCAGGAGAAATAGCCATAGCTACAACGTTAGCCTCCTGGATTCTAGGAGGTCTCTTCTGTAACACATTGTCCTTCAAGATTACATGGGTAGGAGGAACATCTATGTGGTATATCAGAAGCATGAAGTAAAGTTTAAAATAGCAAAATAGTACATTTAGTCACAACACTGTATATAATCCTCTTTAAGAAATGGTTCTTTCTTTTGTTTAGTTTATTTAATTTAGTCTAAGGTTCTATCACAGATCTATGGCATCATCATAAAATTTTAAACTGAGAAAATTAGTTCACTATGTTAAAGGGTAAAAACAATTTTCTCTTCAGAAATGTTAGTAAAAATGGATTAAAATGTTGAATACCATTCTCTCAAATAAATCTGACAGAATGTCAGTCACTCTTAATGTGTCTTATCCCCTTTAAGAAATTCACCAGGAGATAATGGTATCTTTTCTTCACATACTTTGAATGGGTTTAAGTGTCCTCATTTGTCTCCCGACTCAGTTGCAAAACAAAGGGCACTAAAGACCAAGATTGGAGTTAAAGTTCTCACGTAAAATGTGATTTGGGGTTTATTCAGGACATCATCTAATCCAGGAGAAATGACAATTCCAGAACAATTTTCAAAATAGGAGCCAGTTATGAGTTTTCCTGTCACCTGACATTTTCTGAGCTTGCCTTTTGTCCAGACGCAGAATTCATTCAAATTTTAAGCAAATTTGTAGACTTACCAAGCAGATAGGAGCAACAAACCCAATGTAGACAGATTTTCTGTTCTTCAGAGCATGGGCAGCCCTGGCTAAGAGTTAATTTATGCAACATTTTTGGTGGAGGGAAAGGAGAATGAATTGAATTATTGCTTCTTTATTGAAGAAATGGTACTCCAGACTTTGAGATTGCCTTGTCTCTAGTTGAATTATAAGCTTTTATAACTCAATGTCTCTCAATGTCAACAAAATTAACATTATTTTTACACCCTCCTTAAGTTTCTTGAATTGTTCTTTTTCTAGATTTATTGAGTTATAATTGACATATAACACTGTGTAAGTTTAAGGTGTACAATGTGATGATTTGATACATGTGTATATTGTTAAATGTTAACTACAATAAAGTTAGTTAACACATCCTTCACCTCACATAATTATAATTTTCTTGTTGTTGTTATTGTTGTTATGGTGAGAACACTAATGCTCTACTCTCATAGCAACTTTCAGGTACACAATACAGTATTGTTAACTATAGTCACCATGCTGTACCTTAGATCCTTGGAACCTATTCATCTCATAACTAAAAGTTTGTACTCTTTGACCAACGTCTCCCCATTTCTTTTTTTTTTTTCCTCCTCAAAGCCCCAGTGCATGGTTGTATATCTTAGTTGTAAGTCCTTCTAGTTCTTCTCTGTGAACCACTGCCACAACATGGCAACTGACAGAGGAGTGCTGTGGTTCCATGACCAGGAAACAAATCCAGGCTGTGAAGCAGTGCAAGTGCCAAACTTAACCACTAGGCCATCAGGGCTGGCTCAGCATCTCCCCATTTCTGCCACTCCTGAGCCCCTGGCCACCACCATTCTTCTCTCTGTTTCTATGAGCTCTATGTTTTTAAATTCCACATATGATTGAGGTCATATAGATGATAAGAAGAGTTAGAAAACCCTTTCTTTGCCAAAACAACTCTCTTGGTTAAAAATACACATATTTGCTCAGAAAAAGCATTTTCTTTAAGATATTCTTCACTTAAAGTTTAAAGAATTAAATATTTAAGAAGATAAAATTCATGTGCCCTAAAATATAAGGTATAGAATATATTTTAAAAAACCAAGGGCTCTATTGTATTGAATCATATAAATCATTGAAATAATCCCACTTTCTCAAATTAGAAACACTATTTCATCAAGTTAGTCTCTACTAGATCCTACATTTGGTGGACACTCATGCCCATATGCATGAGTGTTGACGAGCCAGTACAGTTCAAGTAGTTTAAAAATCTCTTATATGCCTAGACCTGGGCTGTTTGGGCTCAATCAAGATTCATGAGAATTGCTCTGACAATTAGCAGTAGGAAACAGAGAGAGTGTGATAGCCTAAAGCTTAGAAAATTTTTAAGATTCAAAATGGTGCGATATTTTAAGGTAGAAATCAATCACATAGATTTCAATTCTAGATTCCTAAGAACAGTTGCAGAAGAGTATGTCTAGTGTGGACTGATGAGCCTTTCTCTCCATGGGTTATCCAGCAAAGCACTGTATTGAAAAGCAGGGGCTAACTCTGAGACAGAGAGGAATGAAGTCCTATAGTTCATAGGCACACATTCAATGACAGACACTCTAAGCTAATGTGACAAGGCAGAAGATTTCTGGAGAAACCTCAGAATACTCCATGGCTAAACTAGGATTGTGTGAAGGCTAATAAGAGATGTCACAACAGAATCAAAAGCAAGAAAGCCAGAATTCTGAAAATATCCAAGAGTCAAATCATTTACATTTTATTGATTCAAGGGACTGAAAAGGAAACTAATATTTGGGGAGCAGCTCCGACGTACAAGAAAGTACTAGATACTCTGAAAGTATTGTTCCTTTTATATTAAAAACCTTATAAAGCAGGTATTATTAGCTTTCAAAATCACAGAGTTTATTAGCAAGCTTTATATATATTAATTATATATTATAATTATATACAATTAATTATATACTATATAATTATATATTTTATTATTTATTAATTATTATTTATTAATCAGGACTCAAACCCAGGTCAGTGTGACTCCAAAGTCCAAGCATTTCCTACTGAATTTTGCCACTTCTGTGGAGGAGGCTGCAGACATTGGAGTGTAAGTAAAATTAAGTTACCTAAATTACAGATACACTCATGCTTTGACCTAACAATTCTATTCATGGTAATTTACTTTGAAAATGTACCTGCACAAGTTCAAAATATTATTCACAAAGTTATTTATTTCTGCATTATTTATAATAATAAAAGTCTAGGGAAAAAAAGGACCACAAATTATCTCCCAGTAAAGGAGTGATTGAATAAGATGTGATGCGTTTCTACATTGAATTAGCCAAGTAAAAAGAATGAAAAAGATAACTACATCCTTACATGGACTGACTTCCGGAAAAAAATTTTAATTAAAAAATAAGGTGCAGAACACTGTATACAGTGTGCTAGCATTTGTGTGAGGAAGGAAGGAAATAAGAATAAATATATAATTATATTTTTATATAAATATAAATATTATACACTTATAATGAGAATCATCAAAAGAAAGAACCAAAAGTAATAAAAACGGTTACATAGAGGTGGTAGAAGGATAAGGGGTGAGAGGGAAAAGAAACTAAATTTCTTAGAGTTTGAGATTTTACTTTTAAACTATGTAATATTTTACAATGGCTAAAGGCAAATGATAAGAAAAAGGAAAACAAATCTATCAAATCCTAAAATTAAAACTATCTGAAACAGGGGTCAGTCCAGTGGTGCATTGATTAAGTTCATATGTTCTGCTTCAGCAGCCCAGGGTTCGCCAGTTCAGATCCTGGGTGCAGAGCTATGCATTACTTGTCAAGCTATGCTATGGCAGACATCCCACATATAAAGTAGAGGAAGATGGGAACAGTTATAAGCTCAGGGCCAGTCTTCCTCAGCAAAAAGAGGATGATTGGTGGTAGATGTTAGCTCAAGGCTAATCTTCCTCAAAAAAAACTTACAGATCTCATCAAGATGGTGGCATAGGCGGACTCTGAACTCACCTACTCCCACAAATGCAACCAGGTTACAATTATTCTTGTAAAACTCACCCTAGAGAGAGAACTGAAAACTAGATAAAAAGAAGACCCAGAATAAGGGATAGCCCTGAGTGAGGCAGAAGAGGCAGAAATTCCTTCTGAAGAGAAAAAAAGCCAACTTCCACAACAAGCCAGGTGGGAGCTGCTCTAAAGTACTCAGCCCTCCCTGGGGGAGTGGGGACCTTAGTAGGGGCCTGTTACTGCTATAAGCATCCTTCAGACTCAGCACAACTGAGATGAGTGTCCTACTATTTGACTTTGCTTGCTATTAACTGCAACAGCAGAATAGCCCCAGAAAATCTATCAGACAAAAGCTGAAAAAACCCAGCTCTTAAAGGCCCATTCACAAATTCATCCATCTCAGAGAACAACCTAAAATCACCAGAAAGAAAGCAGTGAAGGGTAAATCAATGTTGCTTGACAAACAAACACTATTAGCAAGAATGCAGCATATGTTAATGCTATTGAAGCTTAACGATAAATCATCAATAAGTAAAGCAAACACCTACAATACTATCCTAGTTGTGAATTTCCTCACCTTTGGTAGACATCTATTAAGTAATTGGTATTTACTGAGGAATTGGCAGGTGAGCAAATTTCTTGATTTTTCTGTTCTTCAGAGAATGTTCCAGTCCTTGGAGATAAGCATTCAGGAGGTTAGCATGCATTTAGAATGTGCATAGTTTAGAAATATGAAGTTGTATGCCTTCTTACCACCCCCTTGGGCTATTTGACAATTCTATATTCTATGAGAGATGCATTACTTTCAAAATCAATGAGAACATAGAAATCATCTGGTACAAATCTCTCATTTCAAAGGTGAGGAAACTGAAGCTTAGGGAAATCAAATTACTGGCCAGATCAGAAAACAGAACTCTCATTTTTCAGTTCTATGTCCTGATATATAAAATACATATAAAGGATACTTTTTCAAAAAACTTTGGATGAGACTTCAATATAATTAAAAAATTACTTTTTGTTGTATTCTCAAATAATTTTGGTTCCATCAAATACACATTTATTAGTTGTTTCCCATGTGATGAGTAATCAGGATGCTAAAAGAAATGAACTGTATTCCTTGCCCTCAGCAAGCTCACAATCCAGTGGGGAAATAAAATGAGCAATGGTAAACAAGTCAATTGAGAGCAACCAGCTACACTGGGTGCCTACCCAATTAACCGGAAAACTGAACAGTAGTGTGCTATTAGATCTTGTAGCCAACAGTACTGGGGCTCCCCAAATCCGATTTACAAAAACCAGCCAATGAAGGAAAGACTATACTCCCTGGGTACCTGCAGTAAGAGCAACCTTGTCACAGCAGAAGGACACAAGTAGCCCAAACAGTGGTCACTCCTGGATAATTTGGACTGGTGATATGAGGGAAGCACACTGCTGAGCCTCAAAAGGCATCTCTTACATAAGGCCATTTCTCCAAGATTAGGAGACATAGCTGACTCACCCAATACATAGATATAAGCACAGTGAAAGAGGCATAATGAGGAGGCAAAGGAATGTGTCCCAAGTAAGAAAACAAGACAAAACCTCAGAAAAAGACCTAAATGAAACAGAAAGAAGCAATCTACCTGACAAGTTCAAACAAAAACTCATAAGGATGCTCACTGATATTGGGAGAAGACTGGATGAACACAGTGAGAATGTCAACAAAGAATTGTAAAATACAAAAAAGAACCAATCAGAAATGAAGAACACAAAATGGAAATGAAAAATTCACTAGAGGGACTCAATAGCAGAGCAGATGATACAGAAGAAAGGATCAGTGAGCTGGATGAAAGACTAGAGGAAATCACCCAAGCTGAACAGACAAAAGAAAAAGAATTAGGAGTTACATCACTGTCACAGAGTAGTGAGCTTGCCCAGGACTCTCCTCCCACATACAGCAAAAAGGAGAACCATATTCCAACAGAAAATGCCCTAAAAGCACAAAAATCCTTGGAAAGTCATGGAAACCACACAATGGAGTGCAGAGAGGCTGGAGACCCTCTCAGAGGAGCTGGAACAGGATAAGAGAGAACTTTGCTCCCTCCCCTAAAGACTGCAGTCGCTGCCATGGGAGGCTCTGTGAGAGAAGGATTAGGGGACAGGTCCCCCATCTGCGGGATCACCCAGGACTACCTAGAGCCCTTGCAGACTAGAAGGATTCTCTAAAATGGTGAGAAAGCTTTCATGTGGGGGTGACCTTATCAAGCCAAGACCCCAGGAGACCAGATAGCAAGAGCTGATCAAGAAGCCTGGGACTGCACACAGGAGAAAGTGCTCCTCCCCCCACCCACCCTGCACCATCATGGCTGAAGACAGAGGGCCCAGAATACTCAGCTCTTGACCCTCATTCAGTGGTGATAGGCTGTACCTGCAACTGAATAAAATCACAGTGGAAAACATCTGTCCTTCCAGCATCAGGCAATTCGTCAAATCTCCAGACCAGAGACAAAACAACAAACATTCAGAATTCAGTCCTGAGGACGCAGTAATAAGTAAACTAATTGGCAATGAATTCAAAATAACTATTGTCAAAAAACTCAATGAGATAAAATAGAATATAGAGAAACAATTCAACAAGTTCAGGAGCTACTTCACAAGAGATTGAAACTATAAAGAAGAATCAATCAGAAATATTAAAGATGAAAGACACAATGGAAGAGATAAAACAAAATTTGGATTTCCTGAATTCTCGTGTGGATGCGAAAAGAGGAGAGACTCAGCATAATTGAAGATGGACATGTTGAAATGCTCCAGACAGAGGAGGAGAGAGAACTGAGACTAAAAAGAAATGAAGAAAGTCTCCGATAAATATCTGACTCAATGAGTAAACGCAACATAAGAATTATCGGTATTAAAAAAGGTGAAGAAGAGAATGGAACAGAAAGCATACTCAAAGAAATAATAACAAAGAACTTCCCAAACCTAGGGAATGAGAAGGAAATGTGTGTGGAGGAAGTTTTCAGATCTCCTAGATTTGAAAATGTAAAAAGACCTACTGCAAGGCATATAGTAGTAAAACTGGCAAAAGTGAACGATAAAGAAAGAATACTCAGGGCAGAAAGGCAGAAGAAAATAACCTACAAAGGAACTCCTATCCGACTTTCAGAAACCTTACAAGCTAGGAGAGAATGGAATGACATATTCAAAACTTTAAAAAGATAAAAATCTGGGGCTGGCCCCGTGGCCGAGTGGTTAAGTTTGCGCGCTCCACTGCAGGCGGCCCAGTGTTTTGTTGACTTGAATCCTGGGCGCGGACATGGCACTGCTCATCAAACCACGCTGAGGCAGCGTCCCACATACCACAACTAGAAGAACCTGCAACGAAGAATATACAACTATGTAACGGGGGCTTTGGGGAGAAAAAGGAAAAAATAAAATCTTTAAAAAAAAATTTTAAAAAATAAATAAATAAATAAAAGATAAAAATCTTCAGCCAAGAATACTCTATCCAGCAAAAATATCCTTCAATATGAGGGAATAATTGAATCTTTCCCAGACAAACAAAAGCTAAGGGATTTCATAGCCATGAGACGCCCCCTACAAGAAATCCTCAAGAAGGCGCTCATACCTGAAAAAAAGAAAAAAAGGGAGAAAGCAGTCACAAAACACAGAGTAAGGAGACAAATAAATAGACAGAGTCAGGATAGGATAGCAAATATTCACCTATAGCATTAGACTAGAGGGAAGGAAAACATCAAAAACAAAGACAATCTTGTCACTTTAACCATAAACTCACACCACAAGTTGGAATAAGATATGAGAATAATAACTTAGGAGGGGAGGAGGAAAGAGACTGAATCAGTTTAGACTACAGACATAAGAGGCCATCAGAAAAGGGACTATGTTATGCATGAGATGCTGAATAAAAACTTCAGGGTAGCTACTAAACTAAAAAGCAGAACAGAGATGCAAAGAATAAATAAGGAAAAAACAAAGAAACACAGTATAGAAAACTACATAATTCAATGAGTAGACCAAAACACACAGGATGAGAAACAAAGGAAATGCAGGAAAGCCAGAAAACGAGTGATATAATGACAGCATTAAGCCCTCATACATCAATATCACCCTCAATGTAAGTGGATTGAACTCTCCAATAAAAAGACACAGAATGGCAAGACAGATTAAAGAACAAGATCCAACAATTTGTTGCTTGCACGTAACACATCTCAGCTTCAATGACAAATACAGGTTCAGAGTGAAGGGGTGGAAAATGATGCTCCAAGCTAATGGCAAACAAAAGAAAGCAGGTGTCACAATACTTATATCAGACAAAATAGACTTCAAATAAGGCAGGTAAAGAGAGACAAAGAGGGCCAATATGTAATGATCAAAGGGACATTCCATCAAGCAGAATTAATGCTTATAAATATCTATGCCGCCAACAGAAGAGCACCAAAGTTCATGAAGCAACTATTAACCAACCTAAAAGCAGATATTAAAAATAAGACAATAATAGTAGGGGACCTCAACACCCCATTCACATCATTGGACAGATCATCCAGACAGAAAATCAACAAGGAAACAGTGGAATTAAATGTAAAGCTAAAACAGTTGGACTTAATAGACACATATAGAACACTCCATCCAAAAACAGCAGAATACACATTCTTCTCAAGTGCACATGGAACATTCTCAAGGATAGACTATATATTGGGAAACAAGACAAGCCTCTATAAATTTTTAAAAATTGAAATAATAACGAGCATCTTCTCTGATCATAATGCTATAAAGCTAGAAATTAATTACAAGAAAAGAGCTGAGAAAGGGACAAAGATGTGGAGGCTAAGCAATATGGTATTGAACAAGCAATGGATCATTGAAGAAATCGAAGAAGAAATCAAAAAATATCTGGAGAAAAATGAAAATGATAACATGCCATACCAACTCATATGGGATGCAGCAAAAGCTGTATTAAGAGGGAAATTCATCACAATACAGGCATACCTTAACAAACAAGTAAAATCCCAAATAAGCAATCTCAAATTACGCCTAACTGAACTAGAGAAAGAAGAGCAAACAAAGCCCAAAGTCAGCAGAAGAGAAATAATAAAAATCAGAGCAGAAATAAATAAAACAGAGAACAGAAAAAACAAAAATAAAGTCACTTTTTGAAAGGATAAACCAAATTGACAAACACTTAAGAAACTGAAAAAAAAAGACGACAAATAAATAAAATTAGAAATAAAACATATTACAATTGATGCCTCAGAAACCACAAAAGACCCAAAAAAACTAAGCAATTTGAAGCAAGAAAAATAAAGTTAAAGGCATCACATTTCCTGATTTCAAAATATATTACAAGGCTACAGTATGAAAAAAGTATGGTTCTGGCATAAAGACAGATATAGAGCACTGCAACAGACTAGAGAACTCAGAAATAAACCCACACATGTAAGGTAAACTGTTTTTCCACAAGCTTGCCAAGAATACTCAGTGAGGAAAGGATAATTTCTTCAACAAACTGTGTTGGGAAAACTGGATATCCAAAGGCAAAAGAATGAAATTAGACCCTTATCTTATGCCATAGAGAAAACTCAACTAGAAATGGATTAAGGACTTAGATGGAAAATCTGAATCTATAAAACCCCAAGAATAAAACATAGGGGAAAATTTCATGCCATTGGTCTTGGATATGACCCCAAAGCACAGACAACAAAAGCAAAAATAGACCAATAGAATGACATCAAAATAAAAAGCTTTGCATAACAAAGGAAACAATCAACAGAGTGAAAAAGCAATCAAT
This sequence comes from Equus quagga, assembly GCF_021613505.1. Classification (NCBI taxonomy): domain Eukaryota; kingdom Metazoa; phylum Chordata; class Mammalia; order Perissodactyla; family Equidae; genus Equus; species Equus quagga. Next base: position 7,309,051 of record NC_060288.1, on the reverse strand, counting down.
AAAATGGTAGAAAATATTTTCAAATCATATTTCTAATAAGGAGTTAATATCCAAAGTACGTAATAATTGTTACAAATCAATAGCAAAAAAACAAATAATATGATTTAAATATGGACAAAGGACTTGAGCAGACATTTCTCCAAAGAAAACATACAGATGACCAACAGATTTATGAAAAGATGCTCAACATCACTAATCATCAGGGAAATGCAAATCAAAACCACAACGAAGTATTACCTCATATCTGTTAGAATGGCTACCCTAAAAAACAAACAAGTGCTGGCCAAGATGTGGAGAATTTGCAACTTTTGTACACTGTTGGTCGAAACATAAAATCATGCAGCCTTTACGGAAACCATGGAGGCTCCTTAAAAAATTAAAAATAAAACTACCGTATGATCCAGCAACCCCCAACAAAAAAAGCATATATCCAAACTAATTGAAATCAGGATTTAAAGAGATATTAGCACTTCCATGTTCAATGCAGGATTATTCACAATAACCAAGACACGGAAACAATTTAAGTGTCTGTTGAATACATAAAGAAAATTTCATACAGTGGAATATTCGGCCTTAAAAAAGAAGGAAATCCTGCCATATGCAACAACATGGATGAATCTTGAAGACATTGTACTAAGTGAAATTATCCATGGAGAAGGACAAATACTGCATGATTCCACTTATATGAGGTATCTAAAATAGTTAAACTCCTAGAAACAGAGAGTAGAATGGTGGTTGCCAGTGGAGCTGTTTTTCAACAGAAATAAAGTTTTGGAATACAATATGAATAAACTCTAGAGATCTGCTTTATAACATTGTACCTATAATTAATAATACTGCATTTTGCACTTAAAAATTTTTAAGAGGGTAAATCTCATGTTAAGTGTTCGTACCATGTTAAGTGTTCTTACCACAACTTTAAAAAAACTGATAAAACTTATTTTCAAAAATAAATACAAAAAAATCTTAAATTTCACTCAGTTTTATTTCAATGGTAATATTTATTTAATTATTTTGAAACTCTTTTATGAATATTGTATTATGCTACCAATGAATAATCATGTTTATATTATTACATGTCATGATTTCAATGTATGGGAAAAGAGAAACAAATATAAAGTACAATAAATTAAGTAAACCTCCTGCTATGTTAAAATTGAAATGAAAAATATATAAACTCATGATTTTTAAAAAATAATATATTTGAAAGAGGCTAAGAGCAATAAAACCCAAGTGGCATTGAGGACCTGTTGTACCCAAATTCTGTTTTCTAAATAATATTCTCTACTAAAGAAGACAGTGCTCTTTTCTAAAAATGACTGTTTCCAGATCCAGTAGAAAAAGTGCAAGGTATTGGGACATCTTTTTGTACCAGAAAGCAAAAAGGCATTCAAAGAACAACGGAGCCCGTCAAAAGAATGCAAAACCCAGTTGAAAGGGATTCTATTGGTCAAAGTCGAAACACTCTGAACAACAAAATAAATACTAAATGTCTTTGTTTGAAGAATGTTGTGTGTATACAATTTCAGTGCACAATGGTGTATATCATTGTGAAAATTGTATACTCACACATATAATAAAGGCTTCCATTGGAGATTACAAGTGTATCAACACCTGTAAAAATTAGTGAATTAATGAGAAAGAATTAATTAAGCATTTATACTTTTATTTTAATGACTATAAAACATCACCAAATAGCCCTAGTTGATGAAGGAAAGCTCTTTTGTTATAAAAGAGTCAGCTATCAATAATAATAGATGAAATAACAGGGAAAAAAGCATCACCATTTAGTAGCTTCTAATAGATATTCTATTCAGGCAAGGATCATCAATGAATGCCAAAACCATTAAATGAAAAGTTGATGGGGCTAAAAATACTGCCACATAGATTATTTCCCAGTCATAAAGGGGAAAATACACCTTTACAATGGAGACATCTGATTGTCACCATGATGATCATGAATAAGGAATCAACTGGTCATTCCGTGTCCCCTAATGTGATGCAATATAAAGTACTCAGCATCAATAATGAGTTATTTTTTTAAATTGGGATCAAATTTACTATTTGATCATTTTTAAGCATACAGTTCAGTAGCATTCAGTGCATTCACATTGTTGTGCAGCCATCATTGCTATTTATGACTAGAATTTCTTTTCATCTTCCCAAACTAAAATTCCATACCCACCAAACACTAATTTCCCATTCTTCCCTTCCTGAAGACCCTGGCAACAACTGTACTACTATCTGTCTTTAAGAATTTGACTACTCTAGAAACATTGTATATGTGGATTTATACAATATTTGTCCTTTTATGAATGGTTTATTTCACTTAGTATGTCATTGAGATTCATCCATGTTGTCAGAATTCCCCCCTTTTGGAGGCTGAATAATATGCCACTGTATGTATATATCATATTTTGTTATCCATTCATCCATCAACAGACATTTGGATTGTTTTCAGCTTTTAGCTATTGTGAATAATGCTGCTATGAACATGGGTAGTTAATGTCTTTTCAGATCACTGCTTTCAATTCTTTTGGATATATATCCAGAAGTGGAATTGCTTGATCATGATGATAATTCTATGTTTAATTTTTTTAGGAACTGTAATACCATTTTCCAGAATGATTGTACCATTTTACACTCCCACTAGCAGTGTACAAGGGTTCCAGCAAGTGCTTTTTCTGTTTTTTCAATAATAGACATCCTAACTAGTATGAAGTGGTGTCTCATTGTGGTTTTGATTTGTGTTACTCTGATGATTAGTGATATTCAGAATCTTTTTAAGTGCTTATTGGACATTTGTATATCTTCTCTGGAGAAATGTCTATTCAAGTCCTCTGACCATTTTTTAATTTTTTTGATGTTGTTTCGTTGTTGATTTGTAGTTTTATAATATATTCTGGATGTGTATTAATGACTCATCAGATATATAATTTGCAAATAATTCCCATTTCATAGGTTGTCTTTTCACTCTGTTGACAGTGTTCTTTGAAGCACGAAAGTTTTTAATTTTGATGAATTTCAACTTATTTTTATCTTTTGTTACCTGTTCTCTAGGTGTTATATCCAGGAAATCATTTCAATTTAATCTCATGAAACTTTTCTCCATGTACGTATCTTTTCTTCCAAGAGCTGACAGTTTTAGCTTTTAGGTCTAGGTATTTTGGTCCTTCTTTAGTTCATTTCTGTGTAAGGTAAAGGTCCAAGTTCATTTTTTTGCAAGTGTACATCTTTTCCCACACTCGATTTGTTAAAAATATCGTCCTTTCCCCATTAAATGGTCTTGGCACCCTTGTCAAAAACCATTTGATCATATATGCATGGGTTTATTTTGAGGCTCCCTATTCCGTTCCATTAATCTTATGTCTCTCTTTTTGCCAGTACCACACTGTTTTGAATACCAGAGCCTTGCGGTAAGTTTTCAAATCAATAAATGTGAGCCCTCCAACTATGTTCTGTTTTTGGAGATTCAGGGTGCCTTATGATCCCATAGAAATTTTAGGGTGAATTTCTCTGTATCTGCAAGAAACATCTTCGGGATTTTTATAAGGATTGCATTGAATCTGTAGATTGCTTTGGGCAGTATTGGCATCTTAATGATAGTAGGTCTTCAATCCATGAACACAGAACGTCTTTCCATTTATTTGTGTCTTTTTAAATTTCTTTCCAAATGTTTTCTATTTTTCAGTGAATAAGTGTTTCAGCTCCTTGGTTACATTTATTCCTAAGTATTTCATTCTTCTGGATGCTCTTGAAATGTACTTGCTTTCTTAACTTCTTTTTGAGGTTGCTCATTGTTAGTGTATAGAAATGCAACTGATTTTTGCATGTTGATTTTGTATACTGTAACTTTGCCAAATTAGTTTATTTGTTCTAACAGTTTTTTTTAATCGTTAGTGTTTTCTACACATAAGATCTGTGAACTGAGATAATTTTACTTCTCCCTTTCCACTTTGAATGCATTTTCTTTCTTTCTCTTGCCTAATTTCTCTGGCTAGGGCTTCCAATCCTATGTTAAATAGAAGTGGCAAAAGTAGGCATTTTTGTCTTGTTTCCAATCTTAGAGGAAAAACTTTGTTTTTCATCACTGAGTATGATGTTAGCTGTGGGTTTTTCATACATGAATTTTATTATGTTAAGGTAGTTTCCTTGTATTCCTAGTTTGTTTAGTGTTTTATCATGAAAGTGTGTTTGAATTTTTCAAATTAAATTGAGATCTGCATCAATTGAGATAACATGGGATTTTTTTTCTTTCTGCTTAATGTGGTGTTTTACATTGAGTTATTTTTGTATGTTGAACCAACTATGCATTCCAGGTATAAATCCTTCTTGGTCATGGATATATCCTTTTAACATGCTGTTGAACTCAGTTTGCTAATATTTTGTTGAGGATCTTGGTTCAATATTCATAAGCAATATTGGTATGTAGTTTTCTTTTCTTGTAGTGTCTATCTAGCTTTGGAATCAGGGTTATGCTGACCTCATAGAATGAGTGAGGAAGTGTTTCCTCCCCTTTAGTTTTTTGGAAGAGTTTGAGATTGTGTCAATTCATCTTTGAATGTTTGGTAGAATTCACTAGTGAAGCCATTTGATCCTGAACTTTTCTTCGTTGGGAGATTGTTGATTACTGATTTAATCTCCTTAATCTCTATGGATCTGTTAGGATTTTCTATTACTTAGTGATTCAGTCTTGGTTGCATGTTCCCAGGAATTTGTCCAATTCTTCTACGTTATTGAATTTGTTGGCATATAATTGTTTATAGTCCTCTCTTACATTCCTTTTTATTTCAGTAAAGTCAGCAATAATGTCCCCATTTTCATTTATGACTTTAGTTATTTGAGACTTCTGTCTTTTTTCTCAGTTAATCTAACTAAAGATTGTCAACTCTGTGATCTCTTTGAGGAAAAAACAAAGACCCAGTTTTGCTGATTTTCTCTATCTTATTTATCTCTCCTCTGGTCTTTATTATGTCCTTCCTTCTGCCAGCTTTGAGTTTAGTTTTTCCTTCTTTTTCTAGCTCTTTAAGGTATAAAGTGAGGCTCTTCATTTATGACCTTTGTTCTTTTTATAATATAAGCATTTAGTGTTATAACTATTCCTCTTAGCTTTTGCTGCATCCCACAAGTTTTGATATATTGTGTCTTTGTTTTCATTTGTTTCATGATATTTTCTAATTTTCCTTTTGATTTCTTCTTTGACTCATTGATTATTAAAGTGTTATTTATTTTCCACCTATTTGGTGGATTTACCAGTTTTTCCTTTGCTATTAATTTCTAGTTTCATTCTATTGTAATTAGAAAAGATAGTTTTATGATTTCAATGTTTTAAAATTTGCTAAGACTTATTTTGTGGCCTAAAATATGATCTATCCTGGAGCATATTTCTTGTGTACTTGAGAAAAGTGGATTTGGTGCAGTTGTTGGATGGAGTGTTCTGTATATGTCTGTTAGGTCCAACTGATTTACAGAGTTGTCCAGGTCCTCTATTTGCTTATTGATTTTCTGTCTGGTTGTTCTATCATTATTGAAATGGAGTATTGAAATCTCCTACTATTAGTGTAAATCTGCCTACTTCTCTCTTCATTTCTGTCAATGTTTGCATCATATATTTAAAGCTTTGAATTTTGATGCATATATATTCACAATTGTTGTCCTCTTTGTGAATTGACCCTTTTCTCATTATATAATGTTCTTCTTTGTCTCTCATAACCATTTTTGACTTAGTGTCTATTTTGTCTGATATTAGTACAGCTATCCCTGCTCCCTTCTGTTTACTATTTGTGGGGGGTACTTTTGTCCATTCTTTCACCTTCAATCTATGCATGTCCTTAGATCTAAAGTGAGCCTCTTGTAGACAGCAAATAGTTATATCCTGTTTTTCAGTCCATTTACTCAATCATTTTTTTCAATGGGGATTTTATGCCAGTTATATTTAAAATAATTATTGATAGAGCAGCACTTACTATCACCATTTTTCCTTTCTTTTCTATGTATCTTATAGCTATTTTTGTTTCTCATTTCCTCTAATACTGTCTTCCTTTGTGCTCTTTCTGTTGTTGTTGTAGCGACATGTTTGAGTCCCTTCAATTTCCTTTTGTGTAGCTTGTATAGATTTTTTCTTTTGGTTACCATGGGAATTACATATAACCTTCAAAGTTATGGTAGTCTATCTTGAATTGATACCAATTTACTTTCAATTGCATACAAAAACCCCTATTCTTTTACACCTATGCGGTTCTTTATGTTATTGATGTCACAAATTATCTCTTCATATTTTGTGTACATATTAACATAGATTTATGATTAATTTTTATTTTCAATTAACAACTTTTTCTAGAAATTACTCCATATAAGTATATAGTTATCTCTTCATCCTGACTATGCTGTGCTGTGCCAGGGAAGGAGTCAGGCAGGAGTGAGAAGAAATGCCATGAAGCTTCCTGCCATTTTGAATGTGGTTTGTTCTTGATCTTTGACTGGTTTCCAGAGCTCCTATAAAATTATTTTAGTAATTCTGCAGTTGTTTATTTAATATTTCCATAGGGAAATGAGGGGCTGAAACTTCCTAGTCTGCCATCTTGCTGACATCACTCTACCAATTATTTATTCTTAACAAAAGGTTTAACCTAAACATAATCAGATCTTTAAATATAATTTCTAGATTGAGGGAAATATGAAAGATAGGGAAATGACATAAATGACACTATAAAGAACAGACAAACCCAGAATATGAAATATTCCACAACAACTGTTGGCAAAACCAGTAACATAAACAAGAAAGAAAAATTGGTGAGCTTTATGCTCCATTAAAAGAGATAAGATTAGGGTAACCATATGTCCTAACTTGCCCAAGATGGTCCCTATTTATACTTCTTACTCTATTATAATTATTAATAGTGTCCTTTCACTCTTTTCTGAGTCCTGATTTAGCTGATAAATTATATGGTCATCCTGCTCAAAAGAAATAAAATCAAGCAAAGTATATGATCACTAATTGGATTGCAAGCTTAAAACACATTACTGGGACAAATGGTGTCATTTGAATATAGATTGGAATTTTTATATCATGATGGGTTTTTTTTAGTTTTGCTAACTTTGGAGATGCATGCTGAAATATCTAGGGGTGAAATATGATGTCTGTAATTAATTTTGAAAACGTTCAGCAGAAAATTTAACATATGTATGATTAATTTTTATTTGTACATGGACATGGACATGGACATTTTTATGTCTTTTACTTATATATGTAATTTTAATATATGATATATATATATATCTATATGTGTGTGCTTGTGTATGCATATATATGGCATATGCTTGTATATGGCAAAATGTTGACAATTGTTTGATTTAGGTGGTGGGTTACAGGGTGTAATTGTAGTATTCTTCATGCTTTTAAATGCGTTTAAAATTATTAGAAATAAATGTTTAAAAATCAAGAGATTATCTAAATTGAGTAGAACAAGATTAAAGAGGACTTTGAAAATCCCTCAGAAGAGCTCAGATGTGTGGTCTACGTGAGCTGAAGTAGATAAACAAGATCATTGTGGTTCAACTACTTCCCACTTTCAATAATCTTTCATCCATGTTTCCCTAGCATATATATATATTTGACTATTTATTATAAGATAGGTATGCCTGTGCCTGTAGATCTCAGATGAGTGTAATGTTTTCCTTCCTAGTAGATTATAAGCAACTCGAATATAGCAACAGTATTTTTTGCTCCTTTTGTCATTCCTTATAGCACCTACACATAGACATACTGCAATGATTATAAGTCACCAAGAGACTCATGAAAATTGCAAGAGGAAGGTGACAGATTACAAAATATGCCATAATTCTCCACTCCAATGTTTATCCATGCCTCCTTGCAACGTGACTTTACAGGACTTCCCAGCAAGAGGCAAAATCTATTCCTTAATCCTTTGCATCTGGGTTGTGCTTGCTTTGACCACAAAATGTGGCAGAAACAATGCTGTACCAGTTCTGATGCCTCATTCTCTCAGAATGCTCCCAGCCACAATGTGAACTGACACAGGCTAGCCTGCTGTACATTAAAAGATACTTGCTCTATTGTCCCCACTACCTTAGCTAATAAGCAGCCAACCCTCTGAAGTAGAGCTTCCTGGCTGACCAGAGCTGACCACAGACACATTACTGAACAAAACTGAGAGCGGAATTGCTGACTCATGGATCTGTGAGCTAAATAAATGTTGGTTGTTTCAAGCCACTATGTTTGGGTTGGTGTTTTGCATAGGGAAAGATAAGTGATGCAAGAAATGAAAGGGAAGAATAAGGAAGAGAAGGGGGAGAAGGAGGCAGAAAGGGAAAAGAGACGGCCTGAACATATGAATGACTTTTTTCATGGAAGTCCTGAATTGGATAATTTTTTCAATCAGAGCTGCTGTTACGTTGGTAGCATTCAGCAAAGTCACAAAAGTTATGTTGTGTTCTTTTCCTATTTTATCAAACTTGAGGTTTGAAATATTCATACAGATAAAAGAACTCATTATAATTCAGGAGAAATTTCTTCATTTGCCGTTAGTTCATATGCACAGAGGCAGCATCTGTCTTCTAGCGTTGGGTAGCTACTTAGTCTTGCCTAGCAATTTTCCCTTTGATTAAGCCCAGATACCAGAACATTATTGCTTCTCTGTGTCTATTAGGGTACTGGTGCTTTACTTTTTCTTTTCTTTCTTTTTTCTTTTTGAGGAAAATTAGCCCTGAGCTAACATCTGCCACCAATCCTCCTCTTTTTGCTGAGGAAGACTGGCCCTGAGCTAACATCCATTCCCATCTTCCTCTACTTTATGTGGGACGCCTGTCACAGCATGGCTTGACAAGCGGTGAATAGGTCTACATCCAGGATCCGAACCCGTGAACCCCAGGCCGCCAAAGCAGAACATGCGAACTTAACCGCTGTGCCACCAGGCCAGTCCCTTGGTGCTTTACTTTTTTAGGGCTGTTGGTAGAGTATTGAGTGAGGTGATTTTTTTTCATAGAGACATTGACCAGATTCCTGAAGCCACAGGAATTCTGGACTCCAATCTGAAGCTCCTAATTTTTTCCCCTCTTCCAACCATAAACCTCCTCTGAGTACAAAAAAAAAAGAAATCAGGAAATATATGAGGAACATTATTCAGTGAAAAATGCTGACAAAGACATGAAAAAAAATTGATCAGTATCACAGTTTAGATAAGAGATATTTATCTGGCACACCATTGGAACATCAGTGTTCTATCTTGATTCCGTGCAAAGACCTCAAAGAATATCTGTGGAGAGAGAAGATTAAAGAAAAAAGCAGAAAGGTAAAATGAGAGAAAGACCAAACCCAAGAAGCACTCAATGGCTTACCCCCTTGCTAAGGGTTTTTAAAAATTGGAAGAAACCTGGGGTTCTCTACGAAGATGTTCAGGGCAGAAGTGCTTACACTAACAGAGACTTGATTGGGGATAAATAGAGGAAACATGGGATAGAGACATCTGACCTGCTTTTCCTCCTGTGATTTTGGCTTCAGCCACTTTTCTCTTGGATCTTGGTCTTTTCATTTGGTGGACTGCTCTGGCAGATCAAAATAAAATTATTAATGCCAATAAATTTAATTCTACTTATCAGGATTCCTGGACCTGTCATGCAGTCACACTTCAATAGTTAATGCAATTATGTGTCCCCTCCCGACCCCCCCGCCAGCCCTCCTTCACTCTAGGGTAAGAAGGGCTGGAGGAGATGAATGGTTCCCAACACACTTGTGCAAGAGAATTGCCCTAGATATTTTAATAAACGAGGTAGACATCTCTCAGATTAGAGCCCTGAAAATTCAAATTCAGACAACTCCCCCAGTTAATTTTCCTGCAGTCAAATAGATATTGGCTCATGACCAGATTTTTGGAAAACATTGGACAAGATAAAATTAAGGTCAAGATTCTGCGATAGGGTATTCGAAGAGTTTTTGGTAGAGTAAATTGATTTCTATAGGATTAGTTTGGGCACTTCCATAAAAACACCATTTGAGTGAGGCTTTAAAGCAGAGAACATAAATATAAATACCTACAGAATGTAGTGGGCCAGTGGAAAGTGTGAAAAACTGGAATGCAATACCCTCTCTAAAAGTCACAGCTTATTACTGCCATCTGGGAATGAGAGTGCAGTATGATTTTTCAAATACATTTAGAAGTCCAGATATTTTAAAGTGAAATTTCTTGATTTTAAAACGTTAACAACTTATTTTTAAGAACTTGAAACACTGTCCTTGGGCCCAACTAGATGTTTCCCTGGGCTTGAACATGACAGCTCTACAAGCTACCGTAGGGTATCTGTAGATGTGATGTTGCCTTTGTATAATTCCACTCTGCAATACAGATTCTGATGTGCTCCAAGTATCAGAAGATGTTAAGCACAGCAAGAAAATTACCCTAGATTGAATAATGACTAATTTTTACCAAATATAATTTTTTCACCTTGGTATACATCAGTGTAGTATGACCTCATACTAAACAGACAGATGTGGGGCTCAGTAGCGCCCCTCTCCCACACATCAACTCAAACACACACACACGTATTTCTCTTTCAGTGTCTATTTATGTGAGTTTATACACATGGAGTGTTGTTTTTTTGACTGGAGGAAGGCACGTGGTAGAGGGACGCTGGATGTGAGAGGTACCAGAACAACAACTACCGCTGTCAGTGTTTCCTGAGCTGTGGCTTTTCAGTCCTTGTGGAGAACGGTGTTAAAACCACTGGATAAACAGCTCTTTCCTTAAGGGATCTCATGAGACTCGGAGCCCAACAGTGCTTCTTAGAGGCACAGGTGAGAAAGTCAACACAGAGCCAGGGAAATGGTCATTCTCTCTATTTCTCTCCAGATTACCACATGGCTCCAGCACCTGGAGGACTCAAAAACAATACGGCTTCATTTGGCACCTCTAGGATGTTGTGACACATAGTGGGTTGGGGTCAGGGGGTTCAGCATCTTACTGAGGACAGCACTGGCAGTGACAAATGACCTACTTCAAATCGCTTGCCAGCAGACACCACCCAAAAGGAGACCTGAGTTGACATAAGCCAACTCATTCCTTATGTCAGTGAAACCACCCAGGGAACGACCAGAAAATTGGTCCCTGCTTGCCATGTCCCTGCCATCATCACCCTCTGTGGCCCTACTGAATGCATTACTCACCCTAATGACCTAAGCCAGTTTAGCCATTCGAAGTCTTTAGGTTCTTTTTGGTGAATGTCGATTACCTCTGGTCATCGGTAATGTTTGAAGCCAGTTGTTTCCTCTGCAATGTCATGGCCAGATATTATGTTTTAAGAAAAGAAAAACCATACCTAATTCTGCCATAAGTATTAATATTTATTAGTGAGCAGGCACCAAAACATATAAATAATGAGGTCTTGCAAATTTGATGAAATTCCCACTCTCCATCCTTCCATTCTGCTGTCTCTAGGCACTCCACTAGCCCCTTACATTAAAGGCTCATCTTGCCACAATAAATATTCTGATGGCAGAAACAGTTATGTTTCTAGTTTGATTGGAGCAAAGAATCCTCTATAATGTGGGGAACTCAAGAATAAGTGGAGTTCTAGACCGAGGGTACTACTCAAAAAACTTTAGCCTGCTGGGATTGTCAGAGTATTAATCATGCAAGCGTAGATTTTTCTGTACAAATCTTTCTGGTTGACATGTATTGACACTATTCATTTCTCCAATGACATAATTTAATATTCTTTATGTTAATAAACCCTCCACATATCAGACTGTGATGTGTGAAGCACTTTCTGTAGCCTGCTCTGGGGAGTGTGAGCTGTAGACTAAGATTTTCAGATTCTAACCCACCACCTCTGAAATATTTTGAAGTGTAAATTACTAAGTAGCATGCTTCACATGTCATGTGACCATCCCTACAGTATATATTAATGTTAATTTAGACATGCACACACACCTCACACTGTCAACTGAAGTACTTTAAATAAATTTTAGAAAATAGAGTAATATTTCACAGAACATTGTTTTGGGGCAAGGAATCACTTTTCAGTGAGTCAGTTTACAGTGAAAGAATCCAAACCCATGGAATTCACTGATCTTACCGTCTAATTCATTATCTAGTAGCAGGTATGTCTGTGTCATTAAGACACAATGTCAACTAAGAGAAAACACCAAACAAGACAGGGGTGTGGTCCACAGGTTTGGTATTTGCTCTACACCAGAAACCAGTGATGCAGCTCCTTCTCCCAGAAGGTACAGGTGTAGGATCCAGGAAGCCACAGTGAAAAGACCCTCTCTTAGTTTCACACACATAATGACCCTCTCACAAAATTTCATCTTGTGCAGCAGTGAACATATTCCCCCTTGATAATCAACATCAATTTTTTGACCAATATTCCAATATCACAAACCTCCTTTATTTCTATTTAATCAGTTGCTGGAGAAGGCCAAAATAGCCAGGTGTATGTTACAGCCTCAGATTTAATGGAATCATTGTTGAGTCTTTTAGTGAAGCACTATTCTGAAATATTAAGATATTGAAACCATAGAAGCCCAGGGTCTATATTGGTATTGGATAATGAAAAGAGTGATATATAGCAGTAATAACACTTTTTTCCAGTCTATTATTTCAATTTCCTTTCAATATTTGAGGAATTCCTCACATTGTGGGTTGAAGTGAGGCAAGACCTACCTCCCACTATAGAAGCTCAGGTGCTCCATTTCCACATGGGCACATGATTACATAGCTAATAATAAGCACTCATCCTGGAACTTGCATAAAGAAGTGGTAAAGCAAGACATCTGAAAATAGATGTAAAGTGCATCCAGTTTCCAAGAGCACCAACATCTGAAATGCCAGCAAAAGCATTCAGTTGAAGGCTGTGACTATTATAGTGCCTAGAGCTTATGTCAGTTTCCTATTGCTGTGTAACAAATTACCACCATCTTAGCGCCTTAAAACAACACAAATTTATTCTCTTGCAGTCCTTTAGTTCAGAAGTCTGGATGTAAGACAGAAATCAGGGTGGTGGCCTGCCTGAGCTCTTATCTGGAGCCTCTGGAGGATAATCTGTGCAGGAATGACTCTGCAATGGCACCCTGCTGACTTTGCATGTATCCACATAGGTCACCCAGGCAATGGCTGGAACCACAGCTTGTCTGAGCCTTGGGAGAATGCCTTGTGATCTTCTCAGCACAAAAAAGGATGGCAGGATTATAGGGAGCTTCCATGAGGCCATCTCCCACTGCACCTATCTCCCCTGGGAGGCCTTCATAAGACAGCTAAGACAGTTTCTCATCTGTCACCTTCCAGATTATGATAAGGTATGGGACTTCTTTCCCTGCCCCTTCCTCTCATCAAAATAGAATTGTAGGATATGAAGCTGATTAGCCTTAGCCTGGAATTGACTCATCAGCAATGAGATATTCCACAATTTGCATTATAGTCACCTTTCACTTAGGTGTTGATCTTTCTGGTGTGTGCAACAAGGACTATGGGGAGCCAGAGCCTTTGGCTAATCTTCCTTTTGCTGTTTGCATAAGTAATAAACTGTCTGAATCCAAGAGCAGCTCACTGTATCTTTACCAGTCGAAACAGTAGGGTCTTGGTCTTAGTCTTGCCTTGTGTTGGCTGTGTTTGATGATCCACTTCCAAGATCATTCAGGTTGTTGGCAGGACTCAGTTCCTTGGAATAATAGGTTGAGCTCCCCATGTTTTGGCTAGCTATCAATCAGGAACCTCTCTCAGCTCCTTAAGGCGACATGAACTCCTCATCACATTGCCTCCATCTTCAAATCAGCAATGGTACAGAGTCCTACTCATACTTTGAATCTCTCTGATTTCTCTGCTTGCCACATGGCTTCTGCTACCAGTCAGAAAAAGTTTTCTATTTTAAGGCTCATGTGATGTGACTGGGTCCTCCTGGATAAAAATGTCTGTTCTCAGGATCCTAGGATCCATCACCTTAAACACATCTGCAAAACCCCTCTTGCCACGTAAAGTAGCATATCCACAGGTTCTGGGGACTAAGATGTGTACATCTTTGGGGCTCAATTCTGCCTACCACAATTAGCAATGATGCTGGTATCTCAACAAGCCAGATTCGTGGCACTATTTTGATCGCTGCTTTGGCTATGTGGTCCACAAGCTTGATTGTCCAACACTCAGCTACTCAAGCTACTCTGGTTTTCTAATATTCTACAAATTTCTTTTCTTTTTATCAGGGTCAGTTTCTGTTTCTTGCAACTAAAACTCTGACTGATAAAGATACACATGATATTCAACACTATTGACAAGTACGGGATGATATTTCTCGAGGCTTAAAATTCTTTTCCAAATAATTACAGCTGATGGACTGGGCTAACAAATATGTTCTTTACCACTCTTTAGTAGAAATGACAGTTTACACACCCTTTTCTTTGTTGAGAGAGCTCTACCCTAACACTTGTGGTATCAGTGTCTATAACCCTATCTTATGAAATAATTCCTGTGCTTATGAGTGTCCATTGTAATAGAAAATGACTGAGAAAATAGATACCCAAAGACCAACACCTTGCTTCTCACTCTCAATGAGAATCTTCCAGCCTGCTCTCCCTCTCTCAGTCCTATCCCCGGTCAAGATCGTTATACAAACATCATCTGGGATTGCAGAGGAGAACAGCCACTCCATATCATTTAGTTAATTTCTTGGGACTATAGCTGGAACTAATTGTTCCCCTTTCTCTGGGAGATGGCCAGAGGTAATCCCACAATGTCTTGCTTCCTGCTTATTTAAGTACCATCTGTACTCTCATATCTTTACTGCTACCTTCACTCACATCCTCTTCCTGCTTGGGACACCTCATGGTCTGATATATTCCCCACACCTTTCTGCCCCTGCAAATCCTCTACTGTGCACATTGGATCCCTTCATCTGGAAACTGTAAACCCGCTCATAACTCTTCATGACTTTGCGTTTACTAAAAACTCTCTCTCTCCAAAGATCTCCGTCTCTCTCCAATTTTCCCAGCTGGAGCCCTTTTATCTTCTTCTCTCACTCCCCCACATGCAGGGCCATGAGGCAGTGTGAGAGTTCTCCTTACTCCCTATTGCCTCTTCCACACCACTCCCCCTTCCTCCTGCAATATTCCATCCCAGCTCCTCCAATACTTAGGCCCTCAGGACACACCAGAGGTGCCACCTCTCTTCATTGCTGTCATCTACATATATCTTACTCTTTCCCCTTCCTTTACTGAAGAGATGATTCTTGCAGCCTCTGCCCAGATTCCATCTTCTTAGAGGAGCTTTCTATGACCACCGCATCAGAAGTCATTCTACCTTCTCCTCATTTCTTCTCTAACTCATCATTCTGTTCATTTCCTTCATAGCATTCACATTGTGAAACTTTTCATTAATTTATCTTTTCATTTATTTAGTGTATGTTTCTCTTGCTAGAATAAGTCAAAATTCTTGTCTGTGTATTTCACAGGTATATCCTCACTATCTGAAATAGTATCTGACACATTAGGTAAAATTACCCCACCTGAAATTGGGTTACAAAAACTATACATGTACCTCATAATTATATGAAGTTCGACCTTGATATATTATCTAAATAGCCAATTTTCCAGATACTATTCACGGAATAGCAGGCTTCCTCCTTACTAGCGTGCAATGTTTTCTCTATTACATATTAAATACTTAGAGAAGGTCTATTTTATGATTTTCTACTCTGTCACTTGCATGCATATGCCTGATTGTTTTGCCAAAACCAATTTATTTTAATCACTGTAACTTGGTAAACTTTGTAATAACAATAAGGCAAGTTATTACTTTTCCCCTTTTCAGCTTTTCCTAGGAAGTCTTTTCCAGATGAACATTAGTGTTCAGACTATTGGGGCACTTTCAGTGAGGAATGAAAGTTGAAAAAATCATGAAGGAAAAAAACCCTAAATTTGATGACATAAAAATGTGAACTTCTGTACATTGGAAAACATCAGAAACAAACTTGCGAAAAGTATTTGCACAATATCATCAGTATTTGGGTAGGTGTCAGACAGTTGCTATGAGTCCTCATGACGTCAGGTCATACCATCCCCTGGAGCCCTCCACTGCTCTGGAAAGACCAGCGCCTACTTGCTGACAAGCTGCCCAACTGCCATGGAATGTTTAGGAGAGGGGAAAGATGCTCAAATTGGCCTTTCACTTGGACGGATCTAGGAACCATAGGAAAGAGAGAACATGAATCTTGAGCACATTCAAATGTGTCTGCAGATCTGCCCAATGGACCGGACAGAAAGGAGAAAATTGAGGAATATGTTTGGAAGAAAGTTCCAGAGCCTAGAGATCAGTGGGAAGACTGGTTCCAAGAAAAGTGTGAAGTTAGCCTGGCCATTGTCTACCACAGCACCACCTCCACCCTTGGAGCACCGGTGACATCTGAGAAGGGAAAGCCAGGCCTGTGGTATAATTGAGGAATCTGACTGTCCTGGTGTGGAAAACCCCTACCAAGGAGCTGGATAAAAAACATAGAGGAACTTATGGCCAGCCGGAGAGAAGAGCCCCATTAGTTCGGGAGTAGGGAGAACAGCATCCAGTTGGCTGTCAAGAACACGGAAACAGGAGAAGCAGCCATCTCTGAAAGGTATGGATGGCTTACCTTTATGTGAGTTCTCCCTTTTCCTAACCCAGTTTCTAGAGAATAATGTGGCAAGGGGAGCCCCAGAAGTGCTTGATCAAGAAGGGAGAGGCTCTGAACATTAAGATTTGCGGAACTGCCGAAAATTTGTAATCCCTGGTAGGTGAGGCCAGAACATCTTAAAAGAGACAAAGGGTTAATATTATCCTTAATACAAAAGATGTTCTTAACACTGAAACAAAGAAAAGGCTGCTTTTCCAATATAAAAGATATCAAAGGATATCAACAGGTAATTTACTAGTGAATGAAGGAAACCAGAATGTCCTCCCAAAAGACGCCTCTTTAACATAAAAATTATTTTAAGCTGAAAACAATTAAGAAACAGCAAATGTAGGAAAAACTTCTCTCTTTCTGCCTAAAGGCAGGATATAAATTCTCCTCTTACTAGAAGTAGACTTTTATCAGCCCAGAGATGCACCAGAGGAATCTGCAAATAAACCACAGTAAACTAACCGTTATCTTCCTGGTTACTCCTTCATCATTAACTACCACTAGCCCCAACCCCTCTGTCTTGTCAATTCTTCACAAATTTATTGTTTTTTGTCTAAAAGGTATAAAAGCTTCCCACTCTGATCCGATCTCTTCTTCAGGGCTCCATTTTCTTGTGAAGTCTCCCATGTGCATATAAAAATTCAATAAAATTTGTATTCTTCTTTCCTGTTAGTCTGTCTTTGTCAATTTAATTTTTAGATCCACCCAGGGACTCTAAGAGGGTTGAGGAAAACATTTTCTTGCCCTACACGAAGAACTTTGACTTATAAATGCATATGTACAATGATTTTATCTACAAATGAAAAAAATAAAATAATTAAAATGATAAAAAACATCAAATTATCAATTGAACCAATATATGAAAAATGTTAAACATGACAGTGGGGGTGAAAGAGAGAAGGCCCAGCAGTTCCCATGGGAATAAAAATAACACAAGCTTTCTAAGAAGAGCTTTGACAGCAAATATCCAACACTTAAAAATACTCACATTCTTTGAGACACTAATTTCACCTTTAGGACTCAATCCAATGAAGTCACTAGAGATGGGGACAGATATTTACAAAGATACTTATTGCAGCATTTTTATAATAAAAACACTGAAGACCAAAATATCCAGGAAATGGCTAAATAATTAAGATAATATAATGGGTATTATACAGTCATTGAAACAATGTTTTAAGGTAATTTAGTGACATGGGAAACATCCAATATCTAATGTACAACAGAAGGAGAAAAAAAGATGCATAACTTTATAGTCTGATTATCTGCAAGCCATGACGTCACTGAACTGTACATCAGGCATCACCCAGGCCCCTGCAATTATTTTATGGGTGAAGGAATTAAGGTTCAAAAAGATATTAAAGGATCAAAGAGGATAAACGACTCTCCCAAGGTCACAGAGTTAGTTAGGAGAAAACCAGGACCCGAATTCTAGGCCCTCAACTCCCCATTCATAGTTCCTGGAGTTTGCTCACATCAGTTTCCTGATTCACATCTTGCATTTTAGGGGTTTCCAACCTCCCACCTGCATCACTGCATCCTTCTCTTCACCATCATTACCCTCATCAACCTGTTATGACTCTAGGTCAAACTATCTTATCTCCAAATCCATATCTGACTGGGTAAACGGAATTCTTTTTTCAATACTCTGCATCCTCTGCTCTCTGAGTTCTTTTGTTCTTCTTCTCCACACCATATCATTAACACTTTAAGAAATATGCATTCCTGAAGGAAATGTCCTTAGGTCTTCTCAAATTCACAAATTTGAAAATATCACTATTACATATCATTCCCTCTAGAAAATGCCATAAAATATAACTTAAAATTTTAAGTGACTCACTTAGACAATTAATGATTCTATATATTCAGTGCTAAAGTCTTTTATACAGCTATTAAAATAAATTCTGGTGGAAGCAATTGCTGAAATAGTGTCACAGATTGCTTGCTCTTGTTTCTCTGAAGAGTACATCATAGTCCTGAGCTGAACTCATCATTTGACTCCTTAATATTATTTTCTGGCTGAGAAACATAACCTTCAAAGCCACTTAACTTTCATCACCAACCTAGTTGTTGACTTTCTTTCAAGATATTTTCAAATGTTTGTTTTTATCTTCATCACTGAATATTCATGTATCTTTTCATTTTTCCAGTAATGTTTAGTGTTTCTTATAAATTTTGTGAGTTACTTATAAGAGATAGCAGCATTTGAGCCAATTATTTGTAGTAAAAATGTATTGCTTGGTTTAATTTTATGTGTATCAACTATAAAATAATTAATTTCCATATAATCAAAGAAATCCATTCCTTTTGTGATTTTTTCTTTCTCTTTATGCTTAGAAAATCTTTCCCCTTGCCAGATCAGATAAATAGTACCTGGATTTTCTTCTGGTTTTAATTACTTTTTCTCTCTCTTTTTTTTCCTTCTCTCTCTCTCTTTCTCTTAGTCCACCTGTCTATACACTTTTAGACATTTATCTGAAAATCTCATTTCTCTTTTATACAATCAAGCTCTGAAATTAAGAGAAGACATAGTTTGAAGGAAAGCAGACACTCTTTGGGATCAACGTATTGGGGCTTCTACTCCTGATAGGTCTACGGTCTTAGACAAGTTAACCCGCATCCGTGAGTAAACTGGATATCATAACACCCACCATCCAGGACAATTGTGGAGGAGACGCTGTAAAATGGTTAGATCCCAAAGATGTTATTTCTGCTCCCTCTCCCCTTTGCATATATGTTCATTCTTGTATTTCATGAAATTTTCTCATCTAGAATGATTTTCTTGGTTTCCTTCATCCTCTAAATTCAACCTGGTCTTTATTATTGTCTCCTCCTTAAAAATATTATCTGATATCATGTCTTTAGGGCTACACCCCTGAGGTTATCATTAAGTACTAAATGCCTTTTCACAGTTTCTCACTGCTTTTTGTATTTGCCATTTCTGCACAACTATCTTCTCCACTAAACTCATCTTCTAAAATGCCAACAGATTTTGCAAGATGCTGTAAAGACCACGAAAGCAGACCAACAAATCTTAGTTCACTGATTTTTTTTTTCAATTTATCAAAATCAAGCCAATACACAAGAAATTAACCCCTACTGCTAACTCCGGCCTAACCAAGGAACTTGAACCGTAACAAGTATATGGAGGGGTCAACTTAATCCCAGCTATGCAAGCACTCAATGGCAAATGATATATTATAGGTTATATCCTTTTCCCAATGCATTTCAGAGCTTTGAGGCTATTTCCCTATTCTGAACACAGTCTCCAGAGTTGAGATCTCAAACTGAAGTACTTCTAGATGACCTGGGCACACCACTCAGCATCCTCTCCTGCCTGTCTCCCAGGGGACAGCAGTGCCCTTAAAGCACCACAGCCTCCTAGAGCGACTTCTCCTTAGGAGGGCTCTCCTCCCTGGAGGCTGCAAAATGCTGCTGATTAGGTGTAGTGACTGCCCTCGCCCCTTTGGTGTGCTCCAGTTTTTAATCTCTAAAGTTGGGAAATTTATAGCTATCATGCCCAGTTGTGATGATTTAGTGAGACAATCTGCAGAAAGTGTTTAATATGCTCAATAAATGACAGTTATTATTATTGAGTGTCCAATGGCTATCCCACTGAGGGCTTAATACTTTAAATTTACAAAGTGCTTTCCTTATAGTACCCAACTTGACCCTCATGCAATCTATGAGGTAGACAGGGTAGGTGTTTTATCTCCCAGGAGACTGTTGTTTCTTTTTTTCCTGATCTGGTAAGTAGCACAGTCAAGACTCAAAGTCATCCCTTGTGGGTCAAGACTCAAAGTCATCCCTTGTGGGTCCGGGGCACTTTCTCCTGGCCTCAAAGGACCTCTTGACTCTCCAGGAAGGAGCCATCTTCTGCAAAGGCTTTGATTCCCCCCTGTGAATAATGAGTTTCTACACAATGTGCAGTGGTGTGTTTTGGTTGTTTTCATTCCATCTACTTGATTCAGCCAGGCACTGTTAAAGCTGAGAAGTCCAGCTATTCTGTGCTGTCAATTTGTTTAAAGATTATTCCAGGAGCTGGTGATTTCTATTAGAGGGCAAGTGACAAATTGCCCATTAGATAGAAGTGGGTGTTTTTCAAACTAGGGCCTCTCAGCAAACAAGGAAGCAGAGCTGGCTCGTCCCCAGTCCCACACCCAATAGAGTGGTTAATGATGTGATTATCTGTGTGTTGTTTGTCCAGGCTGCGGTACTAGACTCTGGACATCTCTACTGCCAAATGTTGCCTCACTCCAGCAGTGAGAAGCATATGGGACAGGTAGGAGGAAGGAGAATGACAAGTGTGTGACAGGTTTAGAAAGGAGACTCTAGAAACCAGAATGGATCCCAGAAGTTTATTTTCCAGCTGGAGAAGGGATTAGGGAGGACTCACAAAGTCAAGGAGGAGAGTCCTGCACCTTCTTTCTTACAGCACCAATGTCTTTCTTGGGGAAATTTGTTCAATTTCTTCTTCTTTTCTGTGCTTTGTTTTGCAGTGTCACATTAAATGGAGAAAATTTTTAAGATTCCTCTGCCTGTTTCTTGATTTTGTAGTGGACCTTGATTGTCTATGATTGAGAGCACTCTTGCAAGGTAGTCTTTGCAGCAAGAAAGCTCATGGAAAAGAAGTCATTTTGAGTGGAGATGCAATAAACTAATTTATTATTTTGGTTCTTTCATTAATCTTACTAATCCAAGGGTGATGCTTCAGGGCAAGGATTAACTTTGCAAACCTAGGTAACAGTTCTCTGACATATGAAAATCCAGAGAGGAAAGGTTTCTTGAGCAACATTTCCCAAACAAATAAGATGTAGGGCACAGCCCCAAACATCTATCCTTGCAACTTCATTGAGGTGTTGGCTAATGAATTTGCAGACAAAGGGAAAGTCAATGGCTCTCCTTTATCTCATTGTTTCTCAGGACTCCCTTTCTTTCTCCCTACTCTGAGCGGGTACTGCAAAGGTGTGATTTTTGAAGAGGTTATCTGGATATACACCAGGGCAAAGAAGTCTAACTTCACCTAAAAAAAAAAAAGATAGAAAGGAAAGGGCCTTCAGGGGAAAAGTGAGTCAATGTTGCTCCCTAGTGGTAAGATTTCCAAAAAGCAACCTCTGCTTTGGCGAGTAACTGCAAGGACACTTGCTATGCAAGAATGTGGCCCTTGGCACTACTGATTATAGACACTGTCCATGAGGAGAGGAAAGGGGTTACGTGCTCAGTGACGGCCATTCCATGTGGAGTTTGCTTTTCTCAACTGGCAAAGAAAATCTTGCCACCAAATTGCTCTGCTTTCTCCTTTCACTCTCTTTCCCGGCTAGAAAGGATTTGATCTCTATCTCTCCTGTAGCACTTTTGTTCCCCCCCACCAATGTTTGTTAGAAGTAAGAAAAGATATTTTAGAATATACTCAGGCAGTCCAAAGATTTTACCAAAGATTTATCTTTTTTTCTCCAAAATGCTGTGCATTTGGATGGATTGAAGTAGCTTTGCTTTCACAAATTGAAGAAGAAATTCCTCTGCCTTGGTCTTGGTGTCCTTGTTTTTAAAGAGAAATGAGTAGGACTTAGGGATAAACAGATTTAATTCTCAATAGTTCTTGTATATCAGTGCTTATCTACATAGTTTTGCATATTATATTCCAAAAGGCCCTTACTCCAAGGACATCCTGAAAACAGAAAATAAATATATTAATGCAAAAGTTACATTCAAACTCTATATCAAGGGCATTGCTTATAGAGGCAGTTTTTAGATGAATGCAATTAAAATCACAATAGTGATGAAGAAAGTCAGAAATACTAATAAAGAGCGAACATTACCCTTTGATAGGAGAAATAACAGAGCCGGGTGAATAAGTAAAGATCTGTCTTAGAGGGTATTAACCAGTTTCAGAGCACTTCATTTGCCTCATGCATGCACCTTATATCATCTATTTGGATTTCCTTTAAAATATATAGACTAAAATAAATATGGTTTTCAGAAAGTTATTTTGTATCTACAGCATTTTGGTTTCTCTCCCGAGATAATTGGAAAACCGCTTGGCTTATCCCCAAACCAGAGATAGAGCTGAAGTTTCCTTCATCTCCTGCCAAAGCTTGCAAGGAGACAGGAGAGTTTGCAGAGGAGTGTTTGGGCGAATGTGCCAATTCAACGGGAACTGATACAGACAAGATGGCTTTCATCTCCTAGACTGTTGGTGACAACTCAGCTTTTCAACTAATCTTCAAGTTGGATATGACTGACTGCCCAGAGACTCAAACAAACACACGGTTCCCTGAAATAGGGATTTTGGACCCACACTCACATGGCACCCAGAGGAATAATGCAACCAGCTGCTGGGACAATGCTTGGTGATTCGCCTTAGCTTTTCAGTGGTAGACCAGTAACTCCAAACAGAGGATGGGCAGAAAGAAGGCAGAGTGATCATTGCACTGGAACCAGGGCCAGAATCGCTGGTTGGAGCTGCCAACAGTGAGCCTCCACTGTTGTTTCTCTCACTCTACTTTTGCTGGGGGGCATTAAGCATTCCGATGAAATCACCAGCTTGATGTTCAGCTGTCCTGATTGCTGAAGAGACTGATTGCATTATTCAGTCTCGTGAAAAGATTTTTAGGACTCTCAAGGAGCCATGGAGATTATATTAAAAAAAGAAAAAAAGAAAAACAACTCCAGAGTTATCAATAGTTTAATTTATCCTCTATTCTTTCAAAAGGGGTAGAGTCACAGAGGATAAACAGCCTGAACAGAAAATGGATTTTTGGTGAGATTGTGTTTGGGAGGCCTGCATTTTATAGGATTGAGTGTCCCTTTCTTTGTCTCTTAGTTCGTGTGTTTCATTTCTTCTTTCTAGGTCTCTTCCAGACAAGTCTTCCCTCTTCTTAAAATAACAAAACTAAAACCAGGCAACAACCAGACAAAACCCTGCTGCTTGCTGAATTCCCTATGAAATACTTCCATCTACTGGCCAAATGGAGAAGGCTCACGTCTTAACCTTGTTATACTTGTACCACGATTTATGACAACCACCCTCCAAACATTTAGTACAATAATTAAGAATCACAAATCAGAATACTAAGGAGGTTGAGGAAATTTTGCATTCTTCACTTAGCAATTCACACAAGTAATACCCCCATGTATTTGATATACATGTGAATACACACATGCAGTCTGCAAACACCCAAAATGAAGCATAGCTCTGCAATATCACAGAAAGCAAATTAGTGAGAAAAAGCAAGGGAGACTGGACAGAGAGAGTGGGAGACATGGTCTTTCTCGCAAACCGGTCAGCATATTTCTCATCTGATCACAGAAGAAAGAGGCTCTGGATTCAGAGATGGAATCAGAGACTGTGACCAAGGCAACCATAGTCCCTCTGTGAAGAAAAGTAATTCCATGAGATCTGAAAAGAAACCAAATTGAGTTTTAAGTTAATTTATCAAAGGGGGGACCCCTTCAGTAAAAAGCCACCCAAAAGTGATGTTTCTGCCTTCTGGTTTATTTTTAAAGAGAATGCATATGAGGAATGAGGTTAGACACCGAAATATGGAAAGAGGTTTACAATCTATTAGAGAAAAAATCTGACATTATGGAACCAAAGATTCAGAGTGTGTATAAGCTGAAGTCCATCCGCCTCATTTTACTGATAAATTAGGATTGGAGAAGCATAAGAAGCTTGTCAAAGGCTTATGCTTCAGAAGTAAGCCAACAAATCTGAGGAGATAAAAAGAAAATTCAAGGTTACTGTATAGATTTTAAATACAATTATGTAGTTTGTAATATCAGCCTCTCCAGGCCCGATAGTTTCTAAAACCAAACTCATACCCTCACTGAAATAGTGTAGACATTCTCTTGGGTTAGAGTGGCTCCCTCAGGGCAACATCGTCTGTGGTTTGTCCTCTTAGAATAAACAGGGAACAACAGAGTGAAGAAAAAGTACAGTGCCTTATAGTGTGTGTGTGTGTGGAAGATTAGCCCTGAGCTAACATCTGTGCCAATCTTCCTCCACTTTATATGTGCGATGCCTGCCACAGCATGGCTCAATAAGCAGTGCCTAGGTACAGGCCTGGGATACAAACAGGTGAACCCAGGCCACCGAAGAAGAGCATGTGAACTTACCCACTATGCCATCCATGCCAGCCTCAACAATGTCTTTTTTAAAGGGCGAGTTTCAATAGATCATGGATCTAAATGGAATATGGATCCCCTCAAAAGTAGTTAATACATTCTCTTTCCTATTCCGTGAAACTTAAGGAGAGGAATTAAACCAAAGCTGAAACCTTAAGAAGGTGAAATGTTAAGACCTGGTAACTAAAAGAGCTTCACGTAGAAACACCTTGAGAGACTGAGGCAATAATCTTTATTTCCACTGTGATAGAGACATTACATCAATAAGAAGATGTTTACCGCAGAGACAGCCTGCTGTGATGTGCGTTCACTATGACGTGAGTGCTCTGCGGAGCACCTGACTTTATAAGATTTTTTTTTGAGGAAGATTAGCCCTGCGCTAACATCCGGCACCAATCCTCCTCTTTTTTCTGAGGCAGGTTGTCCCTAAGCTAACATCTGTGTCCATCTTCCTCTGTTTTATATCTGGGACACCTACCTCAGCATGGCTTGATGAGTAGTGCGTAGGTCCGCACTTGGGGTCCAGGCCAGCAAATCCTGGGCCACCGAAGCTGAGTGCGTGAACTTAACCACTGCACCTCGGGCCAGCCCCTCATCCTTGACTTTAGACCTGATTCTATCATTGACTACTCGCATGAACTGAGGCGTCATCGGTCTTAACCAGTGCTCTTGACCTATGGTGTGGATATTCCTCGGAGATATAATATAAAACTCTGCTTAAAGAAATAGAAGAAGGTAGGGTTTTACCTAGCCAGCCCTGGTGGTCTAGTGATTAAGATTCAGTGCTCTCGCGGCCACAGCCCTGGTTCCTTTCCCTGTGAGGGAACCACACCACCCATCTGTTGGCTGTCATACTGTGGTGGCTGTGTGTTGCTGTGATGCTGAAAGATTTGCCAGCAGGGTCACCCATGGGGGACAGGTTTTGGTGGAGTTTCCAGACTAAGACAGACTAGGGAGAAGCACCTGGCCACCCTCTTCCAAAAAACTGACCATGAAAACCTTCTGAATAGCAACAAAGCATCATCTGATACAGCACCTGAAGGCGAGAGGATGATGCAAAAAGACTGGGTAGGTTTCAGCTCTGCTGTCCACAGGGTCGCTAAGAGTCAGAATCAATTCCATGACACTAACAAGGGTTATACTGATATCGACCCTGATATCAGTTTCCCCACATTAAACCCAGCATATATGGGGTTAAAACCAAAACACTCATTCCCTGCTTACTCTCTGGCTTCCTGCCTTCAGATTCCACTATCCTCCATGGAGACAGACACTGTCCAGGACAAGCACCTGGATCATCTCCTCCCCACAAAGAGATACAGGCTGGTGGGAAAGCTGCTGACCAGCAAGGTCATGGGCTCCCTCCTCTCTGCAAGTGTCTCAAGGCCAAAGACATGCTGGTGGGAAAGCTCTGACCAGCAAGGCCATATGCTGCCCCTCCCCTACCTAAAATCCCAAATAAAAACCCTTCCTTTCAGCTTTTCGGGGAGTTTTGGATTTCAGCATTAGCTGCCCTCTCTTCTTGCTCAGCACTGTGCAAAAATAAAATTCCTACTTTCTTCCACCACCCCCGGTGTCAGAGATTGGCTCGCTGCCCAACTGGTGAGCGAACTCACCTCAAGTTCAGTAACAATATCACTAAGTGTGATGTATAGATTTAGGCCCCTAACAGATAACATCACAATTTCAGAAGCATTAAAAACACACACCTACATTCATGAGTGCTGCTATATATGCTTAAAAAATGAAGTTCTTACTTCCCTTTCTCAAACATGGAACATTTTTTGATGAGAGCGAATTTTAAAAATGAAACATTTATTCAATCTCATTATAAAGTATAATTTTTCCAGAATATTTTAGTGCCCAGAGGTAAATTACAGAGATGTGTACAAAGTAAAGCTATTTTTCTAATCCAATCGCTGACATGTTAAAAAATTTATCTGAACCGAAAAAAACAAAACAAAACAGTTCTTCAGTAGCATCATCTTTGCTTCTTAGATCTAGCTTTAAAGGCAGAGCAGTCAAAGGCCCCAACAAGCACACAGAAGAACCAGCCAGAATGCAGGGTCTGCTTTGACGTGTTCTCACCCTCCTCTCCCACATGCAGACGTGCAGATGTTACTCCTGGATCTCACTCACACCTGTTCCTTGTCTCCACGCGCTGCCACAGCCCATGTGGACTAGCCTCTTCTCACTGTAGACCGGTGTCTTTCCTGCACTGAAGCCAGGCCCATCCTTTGACAACTGGCATTCAATCACTTAACGCCCTTCTTTAGAATCCCTCGAATGTTTCCTCTTAAGATAAAGGTTTTTTGTTTGTATTTTTTTTATCTTAAACTACAACACAAGGCTTTGCATTATCTGGTTCCTTTCATATGCAGCCAGCTTTCTTTTGGGTCCTTGCTTTCCCTCTGATCCCCTCCTCTTCAGAAGCACCATTCTCCTTCCCACCTTTGCCCACGATCGCCCCTCAACCTAACAATGTTTGTTCCCAGCTTCCCCAAGCTCACCTGGGGTCCTGGTCCAGGTGGCTTCTCATGCTTCAGACTTCTACTTCCTTCGACCATATGGGTTTTTCCCCAAATGCTTCTCCTAGTTTGTGATTGTAAACATCTTACTCAGTTACCTGTGTCTCACGTCAGGGGGTGAACTAGGTTTGTTTTGTTGATCATTGTGCTTCCAGTGCCTGCACATAGTATTTGCTCAACACATGCACACCATGTGTGCACACACAAACACATTTGACAAAGATTCTGGCTTGTAGTAGGTAGCCAACAGAGTAGTTATTTTTTATTTCTTTAAACTCTCAAGTACCAAGAGAGTTCTTTTTTTGTTATTGTGAAGAGTAATGTTGCTTCAAAGTTGTTTGCCTCCCAAATTCCAAGCACTGAATTGCTACCAAGCTACACGTTGGCAGCTTTTCCCTGGTCACACACTTCCACCATGACAACTCAGTAACTTTGAGCAAAGTTATCAAATTCAAACCTGTCATCAAAGATAGTAACACTTTGAATGGCACTTGATCCAAATCAAATGCCCTTTCCGCTACAAACACACACATACACACACACACACACACACACACACAAACTGTGCATATACATGCTGTAGATGGCACTTCCTTCATGAGAATAGTTTGTAGTTAAAGGTGGGAAATATGGAGTGGAAAAGTGTAGATAACATGGGGTAAGGTCTACGTAGCTTTATTTTTTCACTCACCTAACATTTTTATGGATCAATGATTTATTCATTCAGTCACCAACTATTTCATGGATTTGCCAGGCATGTGCCAGGTATGTTCCTATCACAGGGTACTCAGTGATGAATACAACAGGTATGGTCCCTAAGCTTATGGAGCTTACATTCTTGTGAGGGGAGATAGAAAACAAACCAGGCAACAAAGAAGGAATGGAAATACAGTTATTAGTGCTATGAAGCCCTGGGAAGGAAAAGGTGAGATGGCCATAACAGAGAATCCTGGGGTGTGTGGCAGGGCCCTCCTTTCTGTATTTGACTCCTCCCTCCCTTCCTTCCTCTGTTCCGTCCTTCTTTCCTTCCTTCTCCTTTCTCTATAATCAATGTCATTCAGAAAAGGAACTGAAATAGCTAATGGTATCTCTTCTTTTTTGAGTTTTATGCTTTTCAAAATATGATCATTCTGCCTTAGTGAATCCCTATAATAATTCTATCAGGTAGGTATTATCTTCACCGTAAAACAAGATTATGAAAAGTAAAATGACTTGCTAGATGTCAAACAGTTACTTAATAGAAGGACTGGGGTGGGAAGTCAGGGCTCCTAACTCCTAGACCAGAGTTCTCTACAATACTGCCCTATGCCAGTTAGCTAGTTTAATGACAGGATTTTGTGGAAATTGTTGGTAAGCTTAAAGGAAGGAACTATAACTGTGGCAAAAATCCTAGAAAATGCTATAGCTATCTTCCAGAAATAGTCTGCTACACAGAACAGAGTCATGGTGTGCTCCAAAGGACAACAAAATTTCCCCTGGGTCTAATCATCTCCTGTCAGGTCATCTTCACAATAACCGGTGGGAAGTAGACCCTCCATAAGGCTCTGACATTTTGCCTGCCACTTGTGCACACGGAAAGATGTGACATTTCTTACACTTTTGAAAACATCAGAGAAAATAAAAGAATTGCTCTCGTTCTGAACTTTACCTCTGCTAGACCAAAGGATTTGCTGACAGGGCAGGGATGAAAGCAAGAAAGGGGAGGATCCCAGAAAGAAGAGACAAGAGGAACAGATCCCCAGGCTCAAATAACAGTTGACCAATGATCATACTGGTAAAATCGCCTTCTACAATACCTGGACTCTATACCATGCCTTTCCTATTGAAAGGATCAACAAAATTCTTGAAGTACTTCTCTCATCTGTCCTTCCAAGATTACTGAGAATATGACATCCGCTCAGGAGAAGAACCAACTCATTGACACACAGTTGATTGGATGTCATTTCACTCAAAAAGGGTTGTTTTGAAGTTGTTTGCACAAACCAAATACATAGCCTGTTGACCAAAGCCACAAAGGACATAATTTCCTCAAGTTCATAAAGAAAGTCAGTAACAGAATCAGGTCTAGAATGCTCATCTTCTGAAGACCCGTGTTGTGGACCCTGCCCTTCTGCCTCTGCTCATTCATTTGCATCATATGAGTCAGCACCTTGGTGGTTAGTGCACCTTGTTTCTAGAACCACTCCTTGTTATTGCACCCAGCGTTAAGACTCGGTAATAAGTTGAACTCTAATTCGTGGAATCACTGCCATGTGATCATGACATCATAGAAGCCCCACAATTCCATCTCCTGATGATTCAGTGCAAACCACAGACTGATAGTGGGGAAGGCCGCAGAAGCCCGGCAATTCCGTTTCCTGATGTTTCAATTCAGGCCACAGAATGGCAGTGGGAAAGACATGGGGAAAACATCCTGCACAATAGAGATCCAAGCAGCATTTATTCTTTCCTCTTTTGTGACCTTCTTCAGTGGACTTCTCATCTTATTTTTTTCCAGGCTATGCTGGAGGGCCTTAAAAAAATGGCGAGACATCAAAGGAGCAGGACTTCTCTTGGTCAGTTTTCTTATTTGGGGTTCCACTGTATGAAGATCAGAGACAGGTTTGACATGCGTTTGTGTTTAGAAAATGATTTAGGCATCATTCAGTTTTCATGGGCAACAGAGCCAGTTCTGATGGGATGTCTTAGAAAGGGCTGATCCTGTTCAGGGGTGGAAAACAGGAGCCTAGACCACCATTCCAAAGGCCACAGGGACATGGCCATGCCTCCTCTGCCACCACTCAGAGAAGAAAGGTCTCACATGAGTGGTGATGAATGCTAGTTAGCTCTGGAAACAGAGGTCACTCTTCTGAAAGAAACATACACGAGCATTATGTCTATGCCCCTCTTTGAATTTTAAAATGACAGTTGTTGTGCTAGGTACTGTGAGGGAGGCAAAAAGGAGCATCAAAGTCAAACTCAGTTTGATAAGTCATTCATGCATGATGCACAAGCACTCATATGTGTACACTGCCTTTCGTGTACCATGTTAACACCACACACCAAATCGCACAAACCTATGCACAGAAACCCACGCGTATGTGCACATGCCATCAGCCACAAACACAGAGACACTTCTCATGCCATACAATAACAGAATTTGTGGTAACTCAGTAACTTTGTAAAGTCTTTGGCAATATCATAATATGGAATTCAGGTTTCTGCATTCAAGAAGTATTCAACATTGAAGTTCACAGATTTTGTTGCTAAATGAGTTCACTCTATTAATAATTATTTCTAGATTAGAGACTTTAAGCAGCAGCATAAAAATTGGGGAAAGAATTCCGGGGTACTGCCTTCTAACAACACGGATAGTGTACACAAATGAGTAATGGGTATAAACCTACGTTCCACCTCTTTTTTGAATGCACAATTGAATTGCTAGAGCTGTTTCATCTCTTTAGACTTCTGTTCCAAGAAATGCATCTTCTTCCCAATTATATTCATTTTTGTGTGGTTGCAAAAATGTGAGAACCCATTTGTCCACTCACATTTGCTGTATTTTTCATTTCTTTCGCTGGATGTAATTCTTGTCTACTCTTCAGTCCAGAGGTGCTTTTTAATTTCAAATAGAAAGCAAGTGTTACAAAATGTGAAGAGGTGGGGTCTGAGCAACCAGAGTACCGTAGTGTTCTGCTTTTGAATCTTGAGGGGAGTTTGATAAAAGCTGAGTGACTTCTCAATAATTTGTCGTATTTAATTAAATTGAGAGCGCTATAGTTTCCTCTAAGCCTTTGGGAAAGTTGGCATAATGCAAATATGTCACAATTCTAGGTACTGTGAAAAGTTCTTTTAAAAATTATTTGGAGAGTCATAATTTTCTCCTTAAATGTGCATTTTGAAAAGGTTTAGTACATTCATAAGTACAATTTTATTATATCTTAGGGCCAATTTGTTTTCCCACAGAAGGCACCTCCAATTTTCTCATGAAACTCAAATGAATGTCCCACATTAACATCATACTGAATATTTTTTAAAAATCAATTCTCAGGCGACACCTCGGGAATGCACATGATGGGTCATAGGTATTGGAGGGTAAATCGTTGATCAAGACAGGGACTCTATCAAATAGTCATTTAATGAGACTTCCCTTCCCATGACTCAGAAAATATGAGTAGAAAAATTGTCAGCAGAAATCCTGACTCTGCATAAAATGAGCTTTTCTAAAGGTCATAGGGTCTCAATCAGCCTGCTGTGGTCAATGCTAGCTCACCTGTGTCTTTCTTGGTGGTAATTCAAGACTATCAACAGACGTGAAGTCTAATTCAGACCCCAGCCTTTCCTCATTACCTGCTCGCGGACAAATCTTTTAATTTCTTTATACCTAGGCTTCTTTATCAATATAAAATGAATTTAATCATACTGACTTTGTCTACCTCATGGGCTATTATAAATTTCCAATTTAACAAGTAAAGGCACTTTGTAAATGTGAAGGAAGGATTATAATTTCAGCAGCTTGTGATACCACATGAGGAACTAAAACAACATAAAATTGCTGAAACTTTTCTTCTTTTTTTTTTTAACTTTTGCCCATATTCCACTAAGCAATTTTTTTTTTTGAGGAAGATTAGCCCTGAGCTAACTACTGCCAATCCTCCTCTTTTTCTGAGGAAGACTGGCCCTGAGCTTATGTCCATGCCCATCTTCCTCTACTTTATATGTGGGACACCTACCACAGTATGGCGTGCCAAGCGGTGCCATGTCCACACCCAGGATGCGAACCGAGGAACCCAGGGCTGTGGCGAAGCGGAACGTGCACACTTAACCGCTGCTCCACCAGGCCGGCCCCCAAACTTTTCTTCTTCTTTCTCTCTCAAAAAGGCAGGTGCTTAAGTAATCACCTAAAAATCAATTTTTTCGTTGTCCGTGTGCCTTGACGGAAAAGGATAGGACACTTCTTCCCAGAGCATAAAGAAACATGTAGCTCCTGGTCCTGATCATGATGGCCGTGTCATTGTGAAGGCCCTGGGACTGAGATATGTGAGAAAGGCATGATGAAGACTGCAGACTTCAGAATTAAAAATCTGTGCAGCAGCAAGTAACATGCAAAGCCACTAACACTCATTTTGTGTGATACCGAATAAGCCACATCAGGGCTCCCTGGGTTGGACCAGGTGAAGTGATTTCTAGCTGATACCACAGCAGAGGCTCCATCAACAGCCATAAAACAGATTACTTTCACTGAGATCCAGCTCACTCTCGATCTTTTTCTCTTGCTTGTAGGGATTAGTCTTGTCACATAGCTTTGGTGATAGACATTTAAAACGTCACCACTTTCATGGAGTATTTCGTGATCGGATAGAAATGTTGCTTTCAGCACAGACCTTTGTGGGGCAAGTGTTGGTAAGTACATTTTCACTGTTAGCTTGCTAACAGACTTTAGCCATGAGGTTGATTATAGTCAGTATATATAATTTTATTACCCACGTGAGCTCTGGTGTTCCCTGTTGGCCTTATCTAAAATGTCAGTACCTCCCAGCTGCCATCTCCCTGAGTCTATCCTCCATAGCCATTGTTCCGCTTGCTTTTTCTTTGGAGTGAATATAATTACTTGGCATTATATTTTCTACCTGTAGCCAGCCTATCCACCAGAAGAAAAACCTTACTAGGCCAAAAGTTGGATGCATTTTTTTCTCCTTGTATGTAGATGGATGTCTGGCATATTGTAGATGTTTCCAAAAATTTGATGTTTAGTGGATTATCTGGCCTGAAAATGTACAGCTATTTTCCCCTCCTTTGATTCCGATACCTTTTTTCTTCATTATACAAGCTAGTCTTTTTTGCCCCTCTATGATATTTATCATTTTACTTCCTGTTTTAATCTAAGTAACTTGGACGTATTAAAATGCAATTCAGGCATCATCTCCCAGAGGAAATCTTACCTTATCTCTATATTAGGCTAGGAATCCCTCGCTAAGCTTCTGTACTATCCATTGAAGACTATTATTAAAATTGTCTGTACATATGCCTGTCTCCCCCAGTGCACTGTGAGCTCCTTGAAAGAACAGACTGTGTCATGGAAATGTTTATCTCCCATTAGCTAGACATAGCCGATGCCCTATGAATGAATATTCCACTGATCATCATTTCAGTAGTACAGTTTGATCTGAACCATTAAAAAATAGAACCTGTAATTTGAGGATATGCTGCCGTCAGATAGTGGTATGATGAAAGTAGATGCATGTGAGCTAGTGATTACCTTCTGCTTTTTTGTGATTAATAAAAACATTTCTCTTTTCTTGTTAATGTTTAATTTGGATGTAATTAATTTTTAAAACTTATTTGGAAGGACAAAAGTAAAATTGCTTTGAAAAAATCTGCAGGGAATGCTGAATCATCTGGGAAGGTGCCTTTCCTTTTTCTTCTGTAGTTTTGGTCTCTTTTCTGAAATCCCTCTCAGTATAACATGCTAGGGAAGGATTTTGTGATTCTTTCTGAATTTATCAGGGATTTCTTGGCTGGGATCTCTTCAAATATTCAAATCATGCTGGTTGTGTGAGGATGACATTGGGAACAATGTATTAAAGGTCATGGGGGGGGCACTGATGAGCACTTACATCATCCATCACACAAGCATTGCATATGGGGAGTGGGTGGAGAAGGAATGATCATGGATTACATATCAATAAAAATTGCTTCTTTACTGAGGGGAAATTGTTCTTTCAATCTGTTACAGCTGATGATTAAGTAGTTGGAACAACAGAGGCATGGAGGAAAAGTTAGATTAGAATAAATATTCTATCATTGAAAGGCATAGTAGAGACTTTCATTAGGGGTCCCAGGCAAGTGTTTTACAAAAGGATGAGAAGAGAATAAAATAGCTTATAGATTTCCTTTCCATCAATCCTTCCTTCCTTACTTTGTAATTTCCCTACTTACTTCTTTCAACAAATATCTATTGTTTGTCAACTACATGCAAGGCAGACACTCTAGACATGGTGAAAAATGCAGGCAAGAGTCTTGCACTTATGGGACTTAAATTCTAGTTTCATTGATCCTTTATACTATTTTTTTGGTTTCAATTTAATGTATTTCTGCACTAATATTTATTATTTCCCTCCTTCTGCTGACTTTGGCTTTTTTTATTCTCTTTCTGATTCTGTTAGGTGTAGCTTATTTGAGATTTTTCTTGTTTATTAAGGTGGACATGTATTGCTATGAATTTCCCTCTTAGAACTGCTTTTGCTGCATCTCATATGAGTCAGTATGGTGTATTTTCATTTTCGTTTGTCTCTAGATATTTTTTGATTTCTTGTTTAATTTATTCAATGATCCATTTGTTGTTTGGTAGCATGTTGTTTAGTCTCCACAAATTTGTCACTTTCCCAGCTTTTTTCTTCTAGTTGATTTCTAGTTTCATAGCATTATGGTTGGAGAAGATGCTTGATATGATTTCAATCTTCTTAAATTTATTGAGACTTGCCTTATTTCCCCACATATGGTCTGTCTTTGAGAATGCCCCATGTGGACTTGAGAAGAATATATATTCTGCTGTTTTTGGATGGAGTGTTCTCTCTCTCTATATATATATATATATCTGTTAAGTCCATCTGGTCTAGTTTTTCATTTAATTCTGCTATTTCCTTGTTGACTTTCTGTCTGGATAATCTATCCATTCATGTAAGAGGGGTTTTGAGGTCCCCTACTATTATTGCATTGCTGTTAATTTCTCCTTTTAGGTCTGTTAAGAGTTGCTTTACATACTTCGGTGCTTCTGTGTTAGGTGCATATATATCTATATATATATAGATATGTTGTCCTCCTGGTGAAGTATCTGTTTTCTCATTATATACTGCCCCTCCTTGTCTCTCATTGCCTTTTTTATCCTGAAGTCTACTTTGATATAACTATGGCAAAAACTGCTTTCTTTTGTTTGCCATTAGCTTGGAGTGTTGTCTTCCATCCCTTCACTCTGAGCCTGTGCTTGTCTTTGGATCTGAGATGTGTTTCCTAGAGGGAGAATATTCTTGGGTCTTGTTTTATAATCCATCCAGCCACTTTGTCTTTTGAATGGAGAATTCAATCCTTTTAAATTTAGAGTGATTATTGATATATGAGGGTTTAATACTGCCATTTTATCACTTGTTTCTTGTTGTTCTGTATTTCTTTTGTTTCTTGTCCAGTTTATTTCCAACAGCAAATTCAGTTTGATGGTTCTCTGTGATGGTTTTCTCTTTGTTTATCATTTGTCTCTCTGTTCTGAGTTTTTGTTTAGTAGTTACCACAGAGTTTGTATAAAAGATCTTGTAGATGATAAAGCCCATTCTCTGATAGTCTTTTATTTCCTTAGTCTAAGCAGGTTCCATCCCTTCCCTCTTCCCCATCTAAGTTATTGTTGCCGCAACTTATTCTATTTTGTGTTGTGAGTTTTTGGTTAAAATGAAGTGATTATAGTTAATGTTGATGTTTTCCTTCCCTTTACCTTTAACATTATAATTAAGTGTTTGCTATCCAGTTCTGATAGCTGTGATTTTCTGATTTTGTCAGTATATTTATCTCCTTGTTCAAGGCTTTGTAAACACTTTCTCTTTTTTTTCAGGTATGAGGGCCTTCTTGATCATTTCTTGTAGGGAGGTTCTAGTGGCAGTGAATTCCCTTAGCTATTGTTTATCTGGGAAAGGGCTTATTTCTCCATAATATCTGAAGGATACTTTCACTGGATAGAGTATTCTTGTCTGAAAGTTTTTGTCTTTCAGAATTTTGAATATGTCATTCTACTCTCTCCTAGCCTGTAACATTTCTGCTGAGAATCTGCTTAAACCCTGATAGAGATTTCTTGGTAGGTTATTTTCTTCTGCCTTGCTGCCCTGGATATTTTTTCTTTGTCACTGACTTTTGCCAGTTTTACTCATATATGGCTTGGAGAAGATCTTTTTACAAGGATGTAATTAGGAGTTCTATTAGCTTCATTTACTTGTAATTCCATCTCCTTCCCCAGGATTGGGAAGTTCTCCACTATGGAATAATTTTATTTTAATACAAAGGGAAATCACTGAGGATTTTTTTAAGCATGGGGTCAACATGGTCTAATTATGTTTTAAAAATTCAAGAGGCATTAAAGTTTGAAAATAAAGGAACTGTCAAAGTTATACCAGGCAAATGACAACAGAAGAGTGTTGAGAGTGTGTGTGTGTATATATAAATGAGAAAGATTGGCCCTGAACTAACATGTGTGCCAATCTTCCTCTATTTTGTATGTGGGATGCCACCACAGCATGGCCTGATGAGCAGTGTGTAGGTCCACACTTGGGATCTAAACCCATGAACTGTGGGACGACAAAGTAGAGCATACAAACTTAACCACTATGCCATCAGACTGGCCCCTGGAAGCACATTTTAATATCAGATAAGTTTTAATTCAGAGCAAAAGACAATAAATGAAGCCAAGTAATCTGTGTTAGTTTCCTAGGATTGCTATAACAAAGTACCACAAACTGAGTGGCTTAAACAACCGAAATTTTTTTGTCTCACAGTTCTGAAGACTAGAAGTCTAAGACCAAGTGTTGGTTCTTTCTGAGGACTATGAGAAAAAATATGTCCCATGCCTCTCTCCTAGCTTCTGGTGGTTTGTTGGCAATCTTTGGTGTGCCTTGGCTTGTAAATGAACCTAGATCTCTGCTTTCATTTTCTCATGGTATTCACATAGTGTTTCCTCTGTTCATTTCTTTGTCCAAATTTTCTGTTTTTATAAGGACAACAGTCATATTGGATTAGAGTCCACCATCATGACCTTATCCTATCTGGAAAACCATATTTCCAAACAAGGTCACTTTTAGAGGTACAGAGGCTTGGGACTCCAACATATCTTTTTAGGACACAATTCAGCACATAACCTTTGTAATGATAAATGTGAGGAACATCAACCAAGAAATAACATCATGAATATCACTACACCAAAAACATAACTTCAAGATAGTTAATAAATAAAAAATTAAAAGAAATATGGAAAACACATTAGTAGTATGAAATTTTAGTTCACCTACGTCACATCAGGACATAGTAAACAGACAGAAAAAATAAAAATAATAAGCATAAAGAAAGCCAAAGTAACTTAATGAGAGCTGATTGAAATGATAAAACTCCACATGCTGAAAACAGAAATTAAATTTACAAGTGTCTATGGGCTATTCATAAAAATCCAGCATATATTAGGCCATGAAAAACTATCTCAATTATAAAACTTACAAAGTAAAGACAGACAACGCTAACCGAACACAATGAATAGATTAGAAAATAATAAACAAACCCAGAAAAAAAAGCAAAAAAAACCTTACTGCTAAAAACTTTAAATCATTCTGCCTTAAATGACTCTTGACTCAGAGAAATCAAAATAAAAATTGCAGTATATTTAGGGTTTAAAGATAATGAAAAGACGTATCTCTTGCACCTATGGTATAAGGCAGGAGTGGGTCTGAGTTAAATGCCTAACAATAAAAGCTTATTTTAATAAATTAAAAATAATTAAAATAAATGAATTGAGTATCAGTCTCACAGTTAGAGAAAGAAAACACATTAAATCTAAGCAGAATAAATATAAAAAGAGTCAGAAATTAATGAGTTATAAAACAACCAATTATTTGAAAAAACAACAAAATAGAGAAATCAATAGATAGCCCAAGAAAGGAAAAGAGGGAAAAACCACAAATATATGTGGAAAAAAATTAAAATGAGAAAATAAGTACAGATAAAAAGGAAATTGAAAGATAAATATGCAATTAAATACAAAATCTAAATGATTCCTTGGAACAATATAAATTAACAAAGTGACCATAAAAGAAAGAAACTTAAACAGAGCAAATATCTGGAAGAAATAAAGATGTTGTCAAAGGCCTATATCATAACCACCACCACCCCTCTTCCCCTACCTTCTGTGGGAGACCTAGCGGATTTCAAATTCTAGTCAACCAGATCTTCAAGGAGTGGGTATCTCTAATTCCAATTAAACGGTTCCAGGGCATAGAAAAGAAAAGAAGCATCCGATTTTCTTTCTCAATGAAGGCACAGTGTCTATAGCAAAACCCCCAAGGATAGCAAATTTAAAAAGTTTATAAGCTAATGTCCTTGATACTTTGGGGGAGAATACATGGTCAACCAACCAGTGGAAGAAGAAGAAGAAAAAGAAGGAGGAGGAAGAGGAGTGGAAGGTGAAAAAAAGTGAAATAGAAGAAGGAGGAAAAGAAAAAGAAGGAAAATAAGAAGGAAGAGGAAAATTCCAATAGTTGAAGGGAAAGAAAATATTTTCTTCAAGACAGAATACTGTCTGGGGCCGGCCCCAGGGCCAAGTGGTTAAGTTCTCCTGCTCTGCTTCGGTGGCCCAGGGTTCGGATCCTGGGCATGGACATGGCACCACTCATTAGGCCATGTTGAGGCAGCATCTCACATGCCACAACTAGAAGGACCCACAACTAAAATATACAACTACGTACTGGGGGGATTTGGAGAGGAAAAAAGAAGGAAAAGAAAGAAAAGGAAGATTGGCAACAGTTGTTAGCTCAGGTGCCAATCTTTAAAAAAAAATAAAGGATACTGTCTAAAGATCCTTCTAGAGATCAGAGCATGGCAAAGTATTGATCAACTCTATGAGCTTGTTGTTTGAGTTATCATAAGGTATGTTTTTATAACCACCTGTGGGAAATTTTCTTCTGAATTTAGTTCCAAATATAGTCCTATTCCTAAGCAATCTATTCCTTTCCTTGGTGGGGAGGGGTGTTAATTGTGTAATTGACATGTTCTTCTGTTGCTCTGATGGCTAGAAGGTTAGAACCAAAACCATGCCTTATCTTTAGTAAGTGTATCTATTTTTAGCATCATTCTGGGCACTACTGTATGTCCATATTTTATTTTTCTGGCTTCTTTGGCTTCTATTTTTTCAGGTAACCTAGCATTTTATATCTTTGTATTCTGCTTTAAATCCTTTCTGTAAATGCATAATCTTTTCTGTGACTATGTAATCCTTTCTGTAAATAAATAAACCCTTAGCAAGAGCAACTGTTGTCATTCTTAGCATACAGAACAACTAAATGACCAAATGAAGCATGCAATTCATTTGGAAATGAGAAAGAAAATTTGAAAAATGATGCTGGGAAAACTGACTAAATAAAAATTTATTTTGCTGTGTTTTCCCAATGAAATGCTACTTCTAAGGGGGAAAAATATAAAACATGCTGGAAAAGATCAGTCTCATACTTCATACTTTATATCCATTGTTTATACTTAAAAAAATAGGATTTAAAAACCTTTTCCACTGGCTAGAGATGAATTGTATTCTCATCTTTTTTTTTTCATTTCCTTTCATTATTTCTTATTTTATAATTAAAACACCACCAAACATCAGAAACTTATTTCGGTATAGAGTATGAGGCTCTGCTTTAGTTTAGGGATCTTTATCATGTGAATAAAGAAAATATTGGTGGGAAATATTACACAATATTCACACTGATTATTTGAGAATGATTAGATTCTTTGTCCTTTTATGCACATGGTGCAATGTTCAAAAAGTATCAAAGGGTACGTAGTAAAAAGTTAGTTTCTTCCTTCCCCCATCCCCAATCACTGCTATGAGTTTCTTCCTTCAAACTCCTAGGTTCTCAGCAAGGTTGTCAGATAAATTTTCTTTGGGTGTTTAAGAGACTTGAGACAACTCTTCTCCCCCCATAAGTTGTATCCATAAAATTTAAATTCTGAAATAAATCTTATTATTCCCCTTGGGAGTTCTTTGTGGAGAGCAGTGAAGCGGTTAATGGAGCCAGTGGAGGTAAAATTAGATCTAAATTCAGCTTGGTCCACTGATCTTGTGTCTTCAAATTGGGATACACCCCCAGGGACAGCTGAGGGGGAAGGAAGGTGTTCCAACAGACTTCCGAGGGGCCGGCAGTCGCCATCAGTCCTTCAGCGTTGTAGGCACTATTTCCTAAAACGGACCTACCTGAGGACTCCTCATGCCAGTTCCCCTTTCCCACCACCTTTTACAACACATTTTACTTCCTTTTAATAAATGATGAATCTAACTCATAGATAAAACGTAAAATATACAAGGATGAAAAATACTATGTATAGCTTGTTTATTTCAATGAATAAAAGAGTTAATATATGAAAATGAGTTAACATATTTTAATAATTACAGGAGTTAATAAATAAAACATATATATGCCTAGCATATAATAAGTATATATAGATATTAACTATTATTAATATTTTTGTAATCAGAATACACATGCTTATATTTATAAAGATAGAAAAATGACTAAAATTGATGCTGAACTTTCTTTCTAGAAATAAATAATATACATAAATACATACGTTAATTGAAAAAATAGATGAATTTCTATACAATTTGACTTTTTATGTTTGATAATTATCAGAATTGGTAATATAGTTTATTGCTTTAATCAAATGCATCTTAACAACAACTGTAATGATAATTCAAGCCAGAAGAAATTTTTTTAATTAATATTTAGAGACAGGTGTCAGAAAATTTAGATTCCCTTTTAATTCTTTCGCCTATCTTAAGATTTCCAACCTATTTCTCCTTTTCTCCATTTGATTATGATTTCTTAGAGGCGTTAAGCAGTAACTACTGAAGCAACATGACAATATATGTTATAAACAGGATAATCCATAAGCCCACGTTTTTGCCAGTTGTCCTGGTGTAACTGTTAATAGAGTCTCTTTCATTCTTAACAGTTTGTGAATTTGGACAATTAATAACATCGCTGCCTTAGTTTTAGATGAAAAGTTTTGTTTTTCAAAGCCACAGGACATTCTCCAAGGAGAAGGAGCCACCAGAGAGAACATACCTTTGAAGGTCTCGACTGCTCCATAGATTAAAATCTGCCTTTGGCTAGAAAGAACTCTTTTTTCTCTATATATTCCTAATTCACATCATTCCCCTCTCCTGATGGACTATGTCCCTCCCTTTTGGTCTCATTGAAGCTTGCTGAAGATTTATATATATCATTAGCTTTGCGATATACATATATGTATGTATGATTAATATTTTTTTATCCTTCTTAATTTCAGCATCCTGTTTTTTCCCATTTATTTTGTTTAATTTCTTCCCTTTTTTCCTTCCAATCAGTTTCAATGAATGGTAGTATTATATCACATGATATCTCACCAGCTGAGGGTGAGAATTTTCTAACAAACCTTTTCAGATTCTAAAACTGCTTTTTTCATGTCATCCAAAGGTCTTCCCCAAACTTGGGGAAGAGTTGACTGGATGGACCCTGAGTTTATTGGGAAAAATCCCCAAATTGACGTTTCCCACTTTGCAAGGAGCTGGGCAGGAACAGCTGAGTTCTAGCCTCCAAAGGAAGAAGCAGTAACGATACAACAATAAACATGTGCTCCTCCTTGCGAAACTTGCCCTTAAAAATAAACATCCTTAACCCAGAGGTTAGTTTTTCAATGTGGCAGCGGCTCACATTGTGACTTGTGGCAGAGGGCCCCCGTCTCCTCCTGGAGATTTGACCCTCCCTCTCCCAACAGCTGTAGGGAGCCAGGTTGCGGTCAGCCTCTGCCATCCTGTGAGCGTCATTCATGCTTCCTCTTGATCACCTGCCCTGGCTGTGGAAAGCCGCCACAGCTCCTGAGACAGCGCCTCAGCACCACCATCCACCGGTGCTGCTTCTCCTGGCATTCAGTCATCATCTACTTCAAGGCCAGGAAACAGCCACATGAGTCGGCTAGTGGCACAGGGATCTGGTACAAATGGTCAGCCTTGAGGATGGGTCCCAGCCCCATGACAGGCTCATAATACCGCAGTGCTCAGTGGAAGGTGGTGTAGGAGCAATGTTCCATGGTTGCTTGTTGTTCAGCAGAAGCAGCATAGTGCTTCCCCAACTGCTTCTTTTTCACAGCTTCCTCAGACTGTGTCATGAGGTTTCTGGCCAGTACGAGCTAACAGATGTTGCAATCTTTCTTTTTTTCTTCTTCTCCCCAAAGCCTATCTATGTAGGTCTTTCTAATTCTGCTATGTGGGACGTCTCCTCAGCACGGCCTGATGAGCTGTGCTATGTCCAGGCACAGGATCCAAATCAGCAAAACCCTGGGCTGCGGAAGCGGAGCCCCCAAACGTAATCACTCATGGGGCCGGCCATTACTTTCTTTCCTCCTAAATCATCATGTTGGTCAATTTGCTGATCAGTGGGTCTCCATACACAGTTTACTCTCATCGCTCAGGCAGCTTCGATGAGCTGATTCTTCCAGATCTCCAGCTCATAGTCCCTCCTCATTCGTCTCTGCCAACAGCTTGCAGTCAGATTGGTTGTCAATCTGGAGATCCCCGCATTCGGAACCCTAGCATACCCCTTCGCCCGGCTTATTCAGGAGGCCGCAGGACAGCATTGCGCACGCCCGGTGCCAGGTCTCGTCTCATCACCTGCGCAGCCCTCCCTGTGGATGCGTCTCATCTTCCTAGATTCTTCAGTTGAATTCTACTTATAAGAATTTTCTTCTCAGAGTACTTGTTTGGCCATATCTCATAGACTTTGGCAAATAATGTTATTTTTATTAACGCTTATTTCATTTTAAATTGTCTTAAGTTTTAATTTTGATTTCTTGTTTGATTCATGATCTCTCGAGAGGAATGTTGTATGCTTTTATTTTCTTGGAGATAGAGTGGCTATCTTTTCTACTTTGGTAAAATTTATGGTTCAAGAATATCATTGCCTTTATGATTTCAGGTTTATGGAATTCATGCAGAAACTGTTGTCCTGTACATGATCAATTTTTTTTTTTTACTGTTTAATGTACTTTTGAGAGAATATGTACTATCTGCCTGATATATAAGCACTATTAATTATGTTTCGTGTACTTTCCATGTCCTTAATTATTTCTTGACTGATT
The DNA here is from genome assembly GCF_021613505.1 of Equus quagga. NCBI lineage: Eukaryota > Metazoa > Chordata > Mammalia > Perissodactyla > Equidae > Equus > Equus quagga. The sequence continues at coordinate 7,265,858 of NC_060288.1, read as the reverse complement.
GAAACGAGCCTGTCAAAAAATCCCATTTATTATTTTATAGTTTTATTGAATATCTCGCCCTTCCAACATATTTTGAATTAAACATTTTATATAACATCAATTAATGGATAAAGTTACTCATTATATTTTCTTGGTTGATTGTGCCTTTTACCAATATGAAGTATCCATTTTTGTCACATTTAGTGATGGGTTTGTGTGTGTGTGTGTGGGGGGGGGGGTGGTTACTGGAATATTTTAGAATACAATATTAGCATGTAACATAACATTGCTTTCATTCTATTCATACTTGATTGGGATGTCTTTGCTCCAGTTCTCTTTCAATCTTTCTGTCTTATTTCCTCTTAAGTATGTCTCTTGTAAATAGCATGTAACTGGCTTTTGATCTTTTATTGACTTAAGAATATATTTATTTGTTAATTTACCAGGAGAATTTTATTACTCTCCTTTATGGTGATCTGTTTTATTGGTTTTTATAGTATTTAGAGATTACATTTGCTGCATAAATGGAATATCTAAATATCAGTGGCTTAAAAATGGGAGGTCTGTTAGTAAAGAAAGGAAGAATGGGTGTTGGATATATAACTAAGAGCTCTGTTATGGTCTTAATTCCTTATCTTACTGGAGAGCCAGAATTGCATGGTGATTGTGGATTTTAAGAGATGTGGACTCAAATGTTGGCCCCTCCACTGTCTAGTGTGTGATCTTGGGCAAGCTAATTTTTAGATTCATTCATATAATGCGAATAAGGTCTTTTAAAGTATGGTAGGGAGAATTATATGGTAATACGTGCAACCCATTCAGGGCACTGACCATTGGCTGGTATTTCCATTTCTTATTTGTTGCTTTTTATAACTTTTATTTTCTTCCATCTTTGGACTTGGAAAATTCCATTTTTGATAGAATATCATAGGCATATTAGGTAAATCAAATGCAGAACAAACTGTCCATTCTCTGTCTTTCCATGTATCTCTGCAGGTTTTATATCTAAATCTTCCTCTCACGTGAGACCTTGGGCATGTTTTTCCTCCACACTCCCCACCCCCATCCCCGACTCCTTCCTTCCAGAAATTGTTGAGCTAATCTGAACATTCAGCTCCAGATTGCTATTGTGGTTTTTGTTTGTTTTTAGCAGTATACATCTGGCAAGTTTTTCTTCTTAATATTTGCATTAAAGTTAAAATTACATTAATTTTACCAGTTTCATTAGGCACCACTTTTTCTTAAATAACATATTTTGTCTTTTTTTTGTCTTGAGTACTTTTCATATTCATTTGCAAGCGAAGTGTGAGTGGTAAACTTTCTGAATCCTTGAATGTCCAGAAATGTTTTTTTACTCGCTCTCATAAGTGAGCAACAATTTGGTTGGGTGTAGAATGCTTGGTTTGCAATCCTTTTTTCCTAAAATCTCTATAAATGCTGTTCCAATGTCTTCCAGCACTTAAGGCTACTTCCTAGATACTAAGCTATTATCTCTCAGCTCCAGACCCACCCTCTCTCCTCTGCTTTGTGATGGGAGGTCAGGCCTCAGCATTACAAGTCTCTTTTGTCAGCTCACTGACGCTTATAGGTGGGCTCTGCCAACAGCGGGTACAGAAGGAGACAGGACGCCTAAGAGAGGGGAAGGCAACAGCTCCTCTGTGTTTTGCTTTTTTTGTTCAGTCTCACTTAATCAATGGATTTTCACTCTGGTAGCAGTACTTAGTTCTTGTTTCCAGTTTTTTTCCCTACATTGCCAGATCAGGCCCACAGCATCACCTCGGAGGAACCATTACCAGCCAAACTGGGACCCCTCCTCCCAGGTCTCAGTCCCAACTCCAAAGAGCACCTCTTTTAAGATGCTAAATATTGGTTATCCCAACCTCTTTTTGTGGATCTCCCAGCCAGCCCTGGGAGTGCAGCTTCTCTCGCATCTCCTACTTTGTGTTACGACCATATCCTCCTTCTGCCTTTCCAATCCACCAATGCTATTTAACAGATTTTTAGAGTCTCGTTAGGAAAACTAATTGTAATTTTTAAAAGTTTAATTATGTATTCTATGTTAACTCTTTCACTGGAGGTCATTTTCTCTGTCTGATCCTCCTGTTTTCTTACACTTCTCATATAATTGGCAATTTTCTATTGTCTGCTAGTAGTCATAAATGAAGGCTTAGAGTGTTGACGGTCTCCTGTTAACAGCGTTGGCCGCTGCTTGTATTCTGAAGACTCCCATAACTACCCACCAACTGAACAGGGAGTTTTAAGCCCCACTGTGGGAATAAAACTGTTGATTTACTGTATGTTTTCCCACAAAGACAAACATGGGGGATAATGCTGAGGCCAGCACCTCTGCAAACAGACTCTTTCTGGATGAGGTCTCAAATTCTTCAGTTTATTTTTCTCTGACTGCTTTCCAAGGTGCTTCTGAGGAAAGAAAGGCTGCTGCTAGCTGAGAGGTTCCTCCTCAGCCACTGCTTGGCCTCAGAGTGTCTCCGCTAGGCCCCTCTGGCTTTGTGGCTCCATCTTCGATCTATAGTTCAGGTGGAGGACTTTCTCATCCTCCCAAACAGATAGCACTTCCAGGTTTGCCTCCCAACCTAAGAGAAAGTTACAGATCCTCTGAGAATTATCTCCCATTTCCCCCTGACTCACTGAAGAGTGTTCACAAGCTTTTAGCTTCCAGTGCCTTCTTTTGGTTTGGTATACGTTTTGCTATTTGTTACGCATTATTTTTAGATAATATTCTTTAGGTTTGTGGCATGAAGTTGGTATTGTTCTTAGTTTCACTATACCTAAAATTTTCTCCTTTTTTTGTTAATTTCTTTGATTTAGTGAATTGTAAATATATGGCCTGCCATCATCTTTCAGAAGTCTGTAAATATATGATTTATAGTTGAAGAATCACTTATGAGATTTAGTAAGAGAAAAAAATATATAATCATATGTAAAGTGAAGAGAAAAGATTTCATGAAAACTATTTCTTAATAATTATCAGTATGCAGGTATATATAATCTCCAAATATCCATTTCCAACACTTTTCGTGAGCTTTGGAATTCATTTCTAGCTAAATATCTCCATGAAACCCGCGAACTTAGTAATATCTCTATTGACGCTTAATTTGGTTATTAAAATGGAACTTCTAGTAAGAGCTAAGACTCCAAGAAAATAGATGCAACAACTCCCAACTTTGAGTAAGCTGCAACACTGCCACTTACAAAGCAACTGGAAGAAAACCAGTTGCAGCTGTCAGCTTCATATGTAAATTAGGGCAAGTTGGAAACAGAAGAGGATTTTTGGAAGAAGCTCTGCTGTGGCAGAGATGTGGGAGTATTTTCCTCTCATGTCAACCCTAACGAAAGAGGCTTAAGAGGGACCACTCAGAAATTTCAGTTTACACTTTTGGAACTTTGGAGACACAGGACTGACATCCGGCTCATTTGTGATAAGGGAATGTCACGCTAGCTGCCCTATGCCAGAGAAGTTGCCACACTGAAGATAATCTGTCCTTCCAGTATTTGTTGGGGCAGAGAATGCTTGAGCTGTTCCATGGGCCAGAGATGGGTCACGTGTGAGAGTCTTCTCATCTGCTCAAGTAGGCATGTCGGGGGGTAACAGTTCCAGCAGAATATGGGAGTGTGAAGTATACTGGGAGAAGAGTTGTGAGCAACCAGTGAGAGAATATGCTTTCACCCAATTCAAGGGAGCCACTAGCAACTAAATATTTTCAAGACCGCAACCCTCTGCCCCTTTCCCTTGCATTTCTGATCTCCTTTGCTTGCTCTACTTTATTTTCCTAGCGTGTGTCTTCTAACATACTATATACATTAGATACTAATCATCTTTACTTAATATCTAGACTGTATGTTCCATAAAGGCAAGGATCTTTGTATATGTCGTTTACGGATGTATCCCAGTCACCAGAATAAGATTTGGGTCATGGTAGTTACTAAAGAAATGTTTTTTGAATTTGAATATGCATTGAATTAGGATCACCAAAGAGCAATGAAACAACCCATGGAAGTAAACATTAAACATCTCCCGTGCCCAGAGAGCCCCAGGGTGAGAGCATGGTGATCTAACGCCACTCACGTCCAATGTTTCCTCCTCTGACCTCCCCTTTCTGTTCACTCCCCAACACTCACCTTCAATTCTGGGGAAGTCTGAGGTAGGCTAGTCAGTGGGCAACTAGGAGTAAAAACCCAAAAAGGGTTGATAGAGAAGAAACCGACCCATTTCCCAATATAAGTAGCCTGCCCAAAGAATATCTGAGCTGGAAGGGAGTAAAGCTTTAATTATAAATAAAATTCAGAGTTTTATTTTAAGTATTATTAGTGTTACACTGGACTTTCTAACATATTGAAAAAAACAAGTGGTTTGGAAACTAGAAATAACTGGAGGAATGTTCACTTACCTAAAGTTGACCCTGAAAATGTCATGGAGGCTATGAAAGATTACCTCCAAATGCATCGAGGGTTTTGAACGGATAGATTTCTGACTACATTCCACAAGGTCTGCTCATTTTGCACACCAGATGCATTGGCACATTAAAAGCACTCATTGTCTTTTCCTCACTTATAGTACTTGCCCTCTTGTCAAAATTCTGACCATCCTTTAGATGGACAAGTTTGAGACTGTTTCTTCTACTTTATCATGGGCAGTTCAAGTCCAGAGTCCATCCAATAGCCCTCATTTTCTAGCATGTGACAGAGTATATAACACGTATTAAACTCTTGATTAATGCTTGATGAGGGAAGGAATGAATAAATGGTAGGACTTCTTGAGAACAGAAAGATTTACAAGCAGCAGAAAGAACAAACTGTTTATTCTGAAGTGTGTGAGGGTTAAAATTAGTTGAGTAAAATGGATGAGTACATGTTCATTTATTGAATACCCAGTAAAGGTCCAGTCCATTTTTCTTGAATGAATGAATGAATGATAACATAAATGAATGTGGGAAAAAATCGCTACACATAATATAGGCAAGATAAAAAGAGAAAGCACAATTTTGTTCATTTGTTTATTTAGTGTTCCTGCCAAAAAACTGGATTTGTACTTTTGTCCCTGTTTTCTTTCTTTTTTTTTTTCAGGTGATCCTTGTCTTTGTCCTGAGCATCGGGTCTCTTATAATCTATTTCATCAACTCTACTGAGTGAGTAAAATCCCCAGCCACCCTGGTCTGTTATAGCAGTAGGTTGCTAGCTAATTTGGAATTTTCTCTCAGGAATAATGCTTAATGTACTTTACAACATACTCAAGCTCAGAAAATGGATAAGTGTTTAGTTCTTCCCAGAAAGCACTAAACCCAACTCCCAAAAAAAATGCATGGGTTTCCCCTGCATTCTATATCCCCTATATCCTTCACTGCTAGGGCCTGAGGAGCTGGAGTGCTCTACTCTAGACTCTCTGGGACTGCAAACCTCCAGCTCCTCCCTTGCACCACTTATGATGGCTTTGGATGCCTTTGCATTCTTTAGGTGTTGAAGCAGAAGTTCTGTAGTTATTTCAGGGTTTCTCAACAACTTTCAAACAACTTTGGATGGCCTTGAGAAAGGAAAATGCTAGACCTTACCTGGGATAAAGGAGCAAATTATTGTCTGCCCTTCTCTGAAGGCATTCCCTTCTTCTATCCCAAAGTTGGAACAGTTTCTTGGACACAACCGGATCTAATCTGAACTCCATACTGATTCTCTGGGAACTAGGCTGGACTTCCAGCTGAAGTAAAACTAGGATTGCAGGGCCGCAAAAGGCAGGCAGCTTTAGAAATCCTAGGGAAACTAGTAATATTTGCTTTGTGAATTCCTTACCAATATTTTAGGAAATTTTCTTTGAATTTGGTTTGGATCAGTCCATTTGACTCTAGAGTAGCTCTATATCAGAAGGGTACAGAAGCCAAAGTGTCCTGGCTAGGTAGATGTTCTTACAAACTAACAAGAGCTACGTAATCTCTATGCCTCTGAATCCCCACTGTTAAAACGGAAATAGAACCAACAAACTCCATGAAAGGAATAGCAGATTATTTTTGTTATTTTCAGCTCCATGCACAGTCCAGTGGCTTTGTTCATGCATACCTCTACTCCCAAGAGAAAAGTCATTTCCTTGAGATGTGAACTTAAGTGTCTGGATTGGACATACATGATGAATAGATAGAAAATTGCCTACCTTTTCCTTTTATTTGGTCCTATATAGACACAGCTTTTAAAATGTACATCTTTATAAATTGTCCTTGTTTCTTTTCCAGCCCTGTTAGAAGCTGTTCTTCATACCAAGACAAAACCATCCCTATTGATTTGACTTTCAATGCTTTCTTTAGTTTCTATTTTGGGTTGAGAGTAAGTACCTATCGAAAGTAATAGTAAACAGATGAACACAACAGATGCAGCATAAAGAGACTTATGTGTGCCTTAGTTATACAATCTGCCTATGTTTTCAGGCTCTAAAGCTAGAGGGCCAGTGCCATAAATTGTTAAATGTATAATGAGACGTAAAAACTCTCTCATCTATACTTGAAACTATAAACCAGGTCAAGAATTCCAACACAAATGAAAATGATTCCTTTTTTAAATATCATCCCCCTGTCGTATTGTCCTCCTTATTGCCTTTCCACCTACCACTGAGAAAACTTTGCTAATAATCACAAGCTAGCAGAACCTGAATAACAAGCCTCTGAAAATGTCATTGGCTTCACTTATGGCATAAGTGCCATATAACTATATAAAATACTTTTGTGTCTTTACTTTTGTTATACTCATTTATTAATGTTTCTCTCGTTCCACAAGCATTTATTGAGGACCCATACCAGATCTAGATTTCAATGTATTTATCCATCCCATGTTTGTGGGAGACTATATACATATACATACCTATATACATATGTGTATATAGGTATGTATAAAAGATATGTCATATATATGTATATATGCAATTTGTATTTCTGGGACCTTCCTTCAAAACTTACTCCAACCACGCTGACCATCAGAATCTTCCTTTTAGAGCAGGCTCTCCCTTCTGGAAATGCTTGCTTTCTTAATTTAAATAGGGAAGCTTATAAATGAAGGCCTTGACTGACCAAGCTTCTAGACAGCTGTACATTTTCCATTGAAGAGCATCCCAAATCGTGCACCTTCACTGTGCACAAATGGGAGTTTTATCTGTGTAATTATATGTATCAGAAAGCTCTAGGAGCAGCAGGAAAGTCAAAGTGTTTATTCTGAAATGTGAGAGTTAAGATCTAGTAAGTAAAATGGGTCCATGTTCATTTATGGAACACCCACTAAAGGTGCAATCTCTAAATCTATATAAATATGTATGTATCTATATATCTATATAAATATATTCATCTATTTAGTTATATAAATATGTGTGTGTGTGTGTGTGTGCATTTCTATATATGTATGTATATAATAGAATGAGATCAGAGCTTCAGTTGCTGAATGAAATGTAGCTGAATAAAGCCAACCTTGTGTTCATTTTGAAATTCTTGAGATTAACGTAATTTGGGGTCTTTTGTTTCCATTTCATAGTTTCTGGCAGCTGATGACAAGGTCAAGTTCTGGTGGCAGATGAATTCGATTGTAGACATCTTTACCATCCCACCAACCTTTATTTCTTATTATTTGAGGAGTAATTGGCTAGGTAAGTGTATTGTGGGAATCAGGAGCAATACCTAAAAGGACCCACAACATTCATTCATAAGGATCCCTCATTTTCCTTTAAAGCCTAAATGCCATTTAAAAAAATTCCTCACCATGATTCTATGGTTTTATAATATATTCCAGAACCCATTGTTTTTATCTCACTCCCTCACAATATCCCTGATTCACAGTGGATGTCAGTGGTTGTTTATTGTTTATGGACTGGCTCGTCCACAGCCAGAGAGTCAAGGCCCCAACATCTCACCCCACCACAGCCCTTTATGCTGGGCTCCCACACGCACTGGGAGGATGGAAGTCTCCTTTGGTTTTTGAAAGCTACAAATTATCATATCTAGATATGCTGTGACATGTCAGAGGTTTATTTAGTTGTTTCCTTTGTCTTTAAGGTGGATGAATTGATAGCACATGGGCATTATGCGGTTTTATCAGTTTTTATGTAATTTTTCGTTATTATTATCTCTATATTCCTTGCTATCATTGTTATCAAACTACATAAAGTAAAACATCATGCAAATAGTGAGGAGCATATCATAGAGATTCCACAGGCAGGAGTTTAAGTGGTTTGTGTATAATTTGGTCTCTATTCTAAAGAAGAGTTGAATAGAGTAAGATGTGAGTTGTGCTTATTTTATACTTTATATTAGCGCAACAACACTGTGAGCAGGTACCGTATTAATTCCCACTTTACAGACGGGAACTAGAGAAGTTAAGGGGATTGTTGTGAGGACAATGTCTATTAAGGGTCAGGGCCAGGATTTCAACTCGAGCCCATGCTCCTAAACCTATGACGTTATAATATACATATATGCGAGCGTTTCAGGGAGAGAAAATGTAAGCAGACCCAGTTGTGTTATAATTCAGACAGCTCCCTCAGTGACCCTCTTCTTTTGGCAGCTTTCTCCTTTCCATTGCTTTGTAGGTTTAAGGTTCTTAAGAGCATTGCGGCTGCTGGAACTTCCTCAAATCTTACAAATTCTGCGAGCAACCAGGACCAGGTAAATGCCAGCCCTGCCTCAGGTACTACTCACTTACTGGTTTGGATTAGGAGATTAAAATATGAACTGAGCCTTCAACTCAACTCATTTCCCATCAGAATCTCAGTGCAAAAATTGTGAACTCCCTTAGCTGCCAAGATAGTATTTTCTCACTTTCTCCGGTTAAATATTAACATCATGCACTGGCTAAGACGTTTATAATTATTTTAAATATTTTGTTTCTTTGTTTTATAGAGCTAAAATGTGTAAGTCAATCTAGACTTTAGTTCTGCCCCTCCTCCACTCAAATGAAAAATCAAAGTAATGCAGAGGCTTTATTTTTACACGTTTCCTATGTGAATCATGTCTTTCCTGTCTAGGAATATAAGACAGTTCCTTTGAGCGTGAGTGTTGCCCAGTAGCAGCAGTGAACTATTGCTTACAGAAATAGACCACCTAAATGTCTCAAAAAGAAAAAAAACCCACCTTTGAACATCAACACTTCTAGTTTTTAACCAGTTTGGTCTTATGTTACCACACAAAATCTCCATGCCTCTACAGTCGCATTAGAAGGATCAGATATGACAAGCCAGGTGGATTCCACTGCTAAGTGTTTATCATGGTGGAGCAGAGTATGGACCCCGGTCAGGATCAGAAAGGCCTGTTGTGTGTCACAGGTGGCCCTGCCTGAAAACCACAGAGATTTCAGCTAACTTCTAGGACTTGACTTAGGAGACAGGAGCTTGTCTGATCCTCTTCATCCAAAGATCCTGCTATGAGTTTAGCCATAGGAGACAATATTTCTGCTATGTACTCAAAATTTTATTTTGCAAGTCACCTCTCTGGATTCCTGGGACACTGTATTTTGTACCATTACTTTAGGCAATGTAGCAATCTATTACATTTATTTTATGGTGATGCACATGTAATATATTTTTAAAAGCAGTATATCAGGCTAGTGGCTATCATAGCAAAATATTTTTGAACATGTGTGTGTGACTGGGAGTATTTTAGAGCTGTGCATCTCAAACCCTGATGACTCATACACAGTATGAGTCAAGGAGAGGATCTTGTAACAATGCAGACCTATAGTACAGGGGTGGGGCCTGGGACTCTGCATTTCTAATAGGCTCCCAGGTAATCATATCATTGCTTCTGGTCCATGAACCACACTTTGAGTAGCAAGATTTTAGAGGATGAAGTAGTTGTGCTGTTCTGGAACCTGTCAGAACCCAACAGCTCTTTGTCTTTCTTCCTCCAGCAATTCAGTGAAGTTTTCCAAGCTGTTAGCCATAGTTCTCAGTACCTGGTTCACCGCTGCAGGATTCATTCACCTGGTAGGCATCTCAGCAGACTCTCTCATGTTACTGGTCAGCAGGAGCATCTTTTCTTTCTTTCTTTTTTGTTTTATTTGAGGCAGTAAATTTTCTTTTTTTTAAACTGAGATATAATTGACATACCACATTGTATTAGTTTCAGGAGTACAACATGCTTTGATATTTGTATATATTGCAAAATGATTGCCATAATAAGTCGAGTTAATGTCTGTCATCATACACAGTTACAAAAATTTTTTCCTTATGATGAGAACTTTTAAGATTTACTCTCTTAGCAGCTTTCAAATATGCAATACTGTGGTCCTCCCTTATCCGCAATTTCTCTTTCCACAGTTTCAATTACCCACAGTAAACCCCAGTCTAAAATATTAAGTGGAAAATTCCAGAAATAAACAATTCATAAGGTTTAAATTGCATGCCATTCTGAGTGGCGTGATGAAATCTCACATCATCCTACTCCGTCTCGCTGTTGACGTGAATCATCCCTTTGTCCAGCTGATCCAAGCTGTATACACTACCCACCCTTTAGTCACTTGGTAGCTGTCTCTGTTAGCAGATGACTGTCACGGTATCGCAGTGCTTGTGTTCAAGTAACCTTTATTTTACTTAACAATGGTCCCAAAGTACAGGAGTAGTGATGCTGGCAATTTGGATATGCCAAAGAGAAGCCATAAAGTGCTTCCTTAAAGTGAAAATGTGAAAGTTCTTGACTTGTTAAGGTAAGGGAAAAAATCGTTTGCTGAGGTTGCTAAGGTCTATGGTAATTTTTATTACAGTGTATTGTTCTATTATTAGTTATTGTTGTTAATCTCTTACTTTGCCTAATTTATAAATTAAACTTTATCATAGGTATGTATGTATAGGAAAACATCTTTTCTTTAAAAAATAGAGGTAAACCTTCCGAGATCCTGTCTCCATCACTGTAACCAGTGTGAGGTTTATCCTTTTATTTGCCTTTTCTGGATTTTCTCCACCACCATATTTCTCACAAGTATGTATCTCCCACACTCAAGGTATCTATGTTCCTTCTTTCATTTTTCAAAACTTACTCCTAGGAAAGAATCTAATATGCTTACCCTTCAAAGGTGTCAGCAATAGGTAGAATTTATCACTATATCTCCATAGATGTTCCAGCAGTAAAAAAAAAAAAGAGTCAAAGAAATGACTCCAATGAGAGAATTTGACACTTATAAAAGCCAGAGAGTTGGGAGGAGTTGCCAAGTTGCAAAGGGAAGCTTTCTTGGTTCTCCTGAAAGTAATCTGTATACGTAGCTGCTTCCTTTTCCCACAAGAAAGGCTAGTTTTTATCCCACATAATCAGCAAAATAATAAATGAATTTCAACAATAGGAAAGAAATTCTTGGACTTTACTGCTTGAGGACAGTTGAGGAACAGTCATTAGAAAATTCAGAAATTGAAGTGCAATGTTAAAAGCCTGCAGAGGCCTTTGAGAAAAGCAAAACAAAATAATACAGTAGAAGTCTTTTTCACTTGAGTCTTTCTCCGAAAATCAATTAAAACAGTAACAAGGAAAAACCAAAAAAACTTATCATCTTCAATTCACCAAGAAAAATGTCAAACACCAAATGCAAACTGTGATATGAACAATCCTTCAAGAAATCTGAAACCAGCCACATCCTTCCTCAGGACTCAATCAGGAGAGAGATTTCTCTGAAAAGCAGTGTCACAGCAATCAAGACAGATCCCTGTATCTGAGGATTGGACCTAGGGGCATGGGCCTGCAATGGAAGGAGAATCATCAGTGTCCCTGTAGGGACCCATTGGCCATCACATAATGGCAGGCAAGGGAATGCTAAAGGAGAAACCATGGTAACAGGACTTTCTTGCCTTCAATAGCAGTTCCAATGAGGGGCTCTTGGGCTGAATGTGGCCTATAGGCTTATTTAACTTGATCTACATATGTTTATATTTTGGTTGGTTTTGCCTGGTAACTTTTGAGGGGAGCTCACAAAAAAACCATGTTTCTGGACTCTGGGAAATTACATGATTCTAGCAACACATTCTCCCAAGGCCACTAACAGTCTTAGTTGAAGACCAGCTTCTTCCTGTAAATAGCATGGGCTTCCAGGTTGGACACAGTCTCTGCCAGGCTCCCTTGAATCATTAAAGTCTTTTGCTCAACCCTGTTAGCAGGTGAACATGTGCCCTTGCTCAGCATCCAGTCACCCAGGTGAGGAGACTTCCAATGAGGATGCACGCAAAGAAAGGAGAAGCAACTAGCTGACTTCTGACTTAAGGGGATCCACTGTGAGTCACATCAACATCTGGAATGTTAAAAACATAGAAAAGCTATATCTCAGAGCAAAGAAAATAGCAGATTTTCTAGAAAGAATATTTGAAATGACAAACCAAAACAAAAACTGTGATTGTCCCAACTCACTCACTTCCCATACTCACTCTGTCCTTTGGCTAAAAGTTGATACCATTCAAAGGTGAATGTTTACCAGAAAGTAATCAATATGGTTCCTATGCTTAAATTCTGCCAAAAATAACAAGGAGGTGTAGTGGAGAGCAGAGAGACATCAGTATAACAACAGTTACATAATATGTTATCAGAACAACAATTACAAAATAACTTGCCCAAGGAAACAAAGGAAAAGTTAAGAAAAAGCCCTCCATATTTGAGAAAAAAATACAAACAAAAGGTTGTAAAAAACTGAATGTGATAATTGAGACAAAATATATAAAGTTTTAAATAAAAGATTATTAAACAGTGGCAGGAGTTGAAAAATGGACTGAAAGATACCACAGAAAAAGAAGAGGAAGAAAAAATATTACAGAGCTGAAAACTATGTTAGAGGAAAACAAAATTTAATAAATGTGACAAAAATGTGCTCAGAAACATAGTGGACAGGATTGAGGCAAGAACACTAACATGGAAAAGAACGATCCTCAAATGATTGTAGAGAGGAAACTTGAAAGATGGGTCATGTTGATTCAACCTACTATGAAATGAGTGATCCTGAAGAGGAGGACACAGTAAATGGCACCAGAAAAGTGTTTTAAAATAAAGTCTCAAATCTGTGGATTAAAGGGTATACTGTATCCCAGGAAAAATAACCCTAAATTATTTATTTTAATCATTTTTTGGGGCAGTTACTGACCTTCAAGGATAAGGGGAAAATCCAAGAAGAACAAAGTAAGGTCAATATGAGGGGAGGAAAAAATGAAACTAGCCTCAGATTTCCTGGCAACGTCAATCAGTACCAGGAGACGATTGAGTAGTGTCCACAAAGTTTGTGCAGAAGTGTAACCTATCCTGTTATTTTAAGCATGAAAGAGGAAAGAGCACCTATGAGCCCTTATAAAAATGGGGCCGGCCGAGTGGTGTAGTGGTTAAGTTCGTGTGCCCCACTTCAGCAGCCCAGGTTTGGAGCTGGGGCGTGAACCTAACACCACTCATCAAGCCATGCTGTGGTGGCATCCCACATAAAATAGAGGAAGACTGCCACAGGTGTTAGCTCAGCAGCAATCTTCCTCACCAAGAAAAAATAGTATCTTAATGAGAATATCCAGCCACATAGGAGATGAATCAAAACTAAGAACTCAGGAATCGGGAAACCATGATAAAAAGTAGTGGTGATGATTACTGAATGAGTTTAAAATAGAACAAAGATGTAACCAAGGGAATTATGGTTGCAGACTGGAGCACACATGTACAATGGAAAAATAATATAATTAATACAAATGAGGGGGAGGTAAGAGGACATGGCAGGGTGTCCTTATATCCTCCTCCATGGCATATCTTATCTAAAGTTGAAGCATGAAGTTTGAAAACATAAAATTTCAGTTTTGAAATATGGAGTTAAAAATAGATAATAATTTAATATTTTAACATCAGCCCATAACCCTTTATCTTAACTTTAACTTCTTTCCCATCTGGGGCTGATGAGGTGTTGCTAACATGGTTGAGGAAGAGCAGAGTGAGCAAGCAGACCAGAAGGAGGCTGCCAGCTCTTAGAAAGGTGCTGGGGGATGGGGAAGGATTTGAAAGACCAAAGTAATACTCCCAAAAAGAGCGAATTAAACCTTAAAGCGTTGTTTAACTTACTCTGAGGGAGATTTCCAGGTTTAAATAAATTTAGTTTTAGTTTGTACATCGTCTTGTGCAAGAATTTGATTGAATCCCTGTGCTAAGATGTTGTAAAAGAAACTACAGGGTTTTAGTTTAAAGGAAGCTGCTCCAAGCAACTCATGTACACCTTAAAAAAAAAAAAAAAAAAAAGAATGATTTCAGTCTGTGTGATTTAAACTTGGTTTTCTTATAGTTCACTAGTCTCAGAAAATAGCAAAGTCTCCAGAAGTTGGTGGAAGCAGGTTAGCAGACTTTGCAACAAAATCCTCTACCAGCCACGGGAGTTATATATAGACAAACAATCTCGTTCTTATTTTGGAGTAGGGTATTCTAGAATGCCACACTCTTAAGCTACTCATCAAATTTAAGAAAGGGTCAGGACTTGGCACACCACTTTTAAAAATTGATCAAATACTCGAGCATACTCCATTATTTCTAATTTCCATTCTAATTCCTAACAACAAAACAAAAAAACTACTTTCCCCAGGCATCTCTAGAATTTTATCATGTTTATGCTAGATAGGAATGGAAAACATCTAGGGAATATGTGAGGTATTTGGGAAAAAAGTCTCCAAATGGAAGAACAAAGGAAAACTGTATACATTATTGATAATTATTATATGTTATATAGAATATATATTCTATATTTCTACGTTTATATATACTATAAATATAAAGTTTTATAACTTATATAAGTTATTCTGTTTATTTAACGTAGAAAAGATGATCTGATAAATTTAGTTTCCTTAAAATGTGAAGACTTGGGGGAAAATCAGAGGAAAATATTTTTCAGAGTTTTTTAATTCCTGAGAGGATTTTTGGGGAGAGGTGGGGAAATAACTTGGAAAACTTGTTTGTTTGCTCTTCCTTAGACACTAGCATTCATGTGCTTAAACTCACTAAAATGAAGGGCCCATTTAAGTGCTTCTTTCCTTAATGACAATCCTGATCTGGTGAAAAATAAGAATGAATAATAATTGCTCAATCTGAGAGCCTTTGGAGTCTCATGGCTTCAGGATACAATGATGTGCCCACATGAAAAGAGATATGGGTAGCCACCCCTATGGAGCATTCCCAATGTGGGCTCAAGCTACATGCCCCCTCAGGTTTCACCAATAATCACAATGATGGAAAACAAGACTTTACTGTCACTACCCACAATTTGCGAACCCTTCACAACAGCCTGAGAATCATTTAATATTGCATTTGGATTGAGTTAAGGTGAAATTAATCCAATGTTTTGCCTATTCTTTGTAAAGTTTCCCTTGGATTCCATTCAGAGATCTTTCCTTAGTCTTTTCTCTTTGGACAGGTGGAAAATTCTGGTGATCCCTGGCTCAAAGGTAGAAATTCACAGAACATATCCTATTTTGAGTCCATTTACCTGGTCATGGCAACGACGTCAACTGTTGGCTTCGGAGATGTGGTAGCCAAGACAGCCCTAGGACGGACCTTCATCATGTTCTTCACCCTGGGGAGTTTGGTGAAGAATATTTTTAATATCTTTGAATATGACTACGTAAACCAAAAACATTTGGTTTATAGTGAGAAATAAAGCAATAGAGGTTTGAGAGGGAATGTTGCATTGATTTAGAGCAGGTCTCAAATGAAAATGAAAAGTTCCTGGGATCCCAAATTTTCCAGACTGCATCCCCTGGAGCACATGATGTAATCACTTGGTTGCCAGGGATGAAGCATGGTAGACATAGGAGAGCAGAGTTTCCCTGTGAGCAACGGTATCTTCCTTCATCGTTTGCCCATCAAATTAAAGTCATTCTTCCAAAGAGGAAGGGTATTTGAGATTTGATCTAAAGAATGTTCTTTCCAGCTCAAATGAGTAAGTGCTCTCTAGACTTCATTTTACTTCAGGTAAGTGAACATCTGTGATTGATTCAGGAGTGTGTCACAGACAAAGGAAGCCACCTCTTCCTTTAGTGACTTTAATTTCAATTCCTTAAAATCCATGACAGAGTTCTGAACTCTCTGCCTTCCTGATATTCCCCTGTCCACAACTGCTACATCTCCTCATTTCAGTCTTTTTCCCCTAACCCCATAAGCTTTATTTTCCCAAGGACTCAAAGAATATAAAATCACAGAGTCAGAAGGGCAGTTAGAGGTGACGAAGAGAAAAACTGGCCAGGGAGGTCGCCTTACTGCTTGTCCTTGCTTTCATCATTTTGAATGCTCAAAAGTATTTTACTAAATTTTAACCAAATCCAAAGGCTGAAGTAAGGAGGAGAAATGGTCTCCCTTTTAAAAATACAGTTCACAGTCGTGCTCCACCTAGATGAGAGAAAGTTTTACATACCTTCTTTCTCCTTTATAATCTCAGAAATTTGGGGCGTCCTTGAAAATAATGAGACCTAATTTTATTTTCTGATCATTTTAGATACTATTTGCAAACTATGTCCCTGAAATGGTGGAACTCTTTGCTAACAAGAGGAAATATACCAGTTCCTATGAAGTGCTCAAGGGGAAGAAGTAAGTGGCTTTCAAGCATAATTTCTACAGTTTAGGATATTCTACTAGTCACTCCAAACACCTGTTGTCTGGCCTGGGTGAATATATCGGCAAGGTGTTTCATTCACCATAGAGGGCCGTGCTACAATGAATACGATAAGATGATGATTGCTCCTTGGTACAAACTACTATACAGATGCTTGTAAGAGCACTAAGTCAACAAAAATGACAGATAATGTCATTCACTGTGAGATATTATTGATTGTGGTAATATTTCTACATTCCTTATCACTGTTCTCTTATATCCATTACTAACTGTCATATTCATTTTCATCATGTGGTTAACTTATGGCTAACTTTGCATAGTGGACCAAATTAAAGCTCTGGTTCAAACTTAAAATAACTCACCTCGGTTGTCTTAGCCAAAACTTTCTTAAACTATATGGGGCTCATTCATGGGCAGAGGTTTGCTAGAGTGTGGAGCAACTTCATACTTTTCTCCAATACCTCGTGGATCTCCTGTTTTGGCCACGGCACGGTCATTTGTTCCCAGGGTGAACTGGAGTTGGAGTCGTTTTCACACTGCTTCTCATTGGATATATGTTACCTCAGTTTCCATTATGCTTTTTGATCCCGAAGAAGAAAAGAATGAATTGGAGATCTTAAATTTGGAGTGATTCTTTTTTACTTAGTCTCTATCTACTGAAGAGGAAAGAGGCACAATGGAAATAAACTCCTTGGAGTGGTCACCTAATGCAGTTGATTGAAAACGAAGATTGACCTAGGAGTATGATGAGGAAAACAAAAAGAAAAAATAATGAAACAAATGCAAAACAAATATTAAAACCAGTGAAATAAACTAGATAAGCCAAAGTCTGACCCAATTCATCTCAGAAAAGGGATATAGGACACATGCTAAATCAGCCAACAAGGTCTGGAAAATTTAAGGTTAACTTAGGTTAAAATTTTGCTTTGTTTCCTTAAATGACTAATGGGGAGAAAAATAGCTTCTTTATATATATTAAGCCTAAGGAAATTGACAGCTATTTTTCACCATAAAAGCTCCATGCATAGATTTTTGCACCAGTCCTAGATGTCTCTCCATTGGACTCATTTTGCTGTGGCTACTAGATAATTTTAGATGTGGAAGATAAACCAAAATAACCTAGAATCTAGTGCTACCACAGCCACAGTATTTGACTATGGGAAAATCAGTGAACCATTTCAAGCCCCAGTTGTTCCTCAGTGAAGAAAGACCATATGAGCCAATCAGGAATCAAGTGGAAAATGAAGTGAAATAATACGTGTTCAAGTCCATCACAAGTTATAAATAACTGTGAAGAATCTAGCAAATACGGTAATTATTGTTGCATTCCTGAAGAGCTATGTGTAATTAAAATGTGTGGATTCATACCCTATATGAGATGAACTAGGGACTAGAGAAATCTGGTGTTTCTTTTTTATATTGGAGATGCAGTCCTTGGTGTTTGTATTTTTAAAATCTATGTGATCCAAATACCAAATTTACTTAAAACTAATTTTAAGCTAATAATCCATCACTAAATCTAGACAGGAAGATACTTCTTTTCCTCAGATGATCCACCTCATGTGTTCTTGCTACCTAGGTTCATCGTGGTATGTGGAAATATAACTGTTGACAGTGTGACTGCTTTCCTGAGGAACTTTCTCCGCCATAAGTCAGGGGAAATCAACACCGAGATTGTTTTTCTGGGAGAGTAAGTGTATCTGTATGGCTCATGGGCTCTAAATTAATGCTTGAAATATGTCTGAGTACTTTTAACGAAAGGAAATTACCCTTGTTATATCCACAGAAAAATTAGGAAACAATAATAGGCAAAAACAAAAGAAAAAGAAATCTCATGACCAGAGTTAACTTCTGAAAATATTTTGGGATGGATCTTGCTGGATGTCTTTCTGTATAAGTACTAATATTATTTAAGTGATTCTCTATCATTTCGGTTATTCTATACTTATCATTTTAATGACCAGAATTTTGTGCACATGTCTAGTGCACTTCATAATTATTATTGTAACTGTTCTTCTAATTATTATTCTTCCAATTCTCAGAATTGGAAATGTGAAGTTCAAATAGATGCAGATTGTTTTTCATGATCTTTTTGTTCTATGCAGTTTACCTTCCAGCAAGCAGAGTCCAAGTCAAATATTTTGTAAACGAGTGGGAAATGCATATTGAGTACAAACAGATTTTTAAGTGGGCAAAATGATTCCTAATTGTTTTATTTTATAATTTTGATTCCTAGTGAGATTGAATAATTTTTGTGTGTTTTGATAGTTTCCTTTCCTTTTTGAAATTCTTCTTTATTTCTTTTATCCTCTTTTCCATGAGGATGGTCATCTGTAACTTTACTGACTTTTAAGCGCTCAGTGTATTTTGATATTAGCTGTTTTGTGTCATATAGTGTAATTACTTTTGCTCTCTCTTTGCATTTTAAATATTTGTATTTTTTAATTTTATTATGGAAGAATTTGATTTACATATGCTCCAATCCTTTGATTTTCATTTTCGCTTTTTGCTTTTTTGACATTCTTGGGCCTCTCTGTTCTAGAATTAAGTAAATATTGCTCAAGCATTTTTATGTTTTTATATTGACATCTTTTATATTTAAGTTCTCTGGAATTGATTTCCTGTCATGTGTAGTAAACTAACTTCTTTATTTTTTCCGAATGGTTAATCAGTTATCCAGACATCACTCATTTACTAAATAAGTCCATCAGATAGGAAATATTTTGATTGTATACAGGTTTATATGTAGGATTATCTCAATCTTCATGCATTTTATAGGTGAGCATTCTGTATGTTTTACATCATGACATTTTCAATTCACCACAAATTTTGGATCTCATATATGAGATGACCAATAAGAATTTTGAACTCCTTTTTGGTATTGCTGATAGACAGCCAACAGTTCTGTTTCAGTATCATTGTCATGCCTTTCTCTTCAGTAATTTGTGTATTACTTGAATCCTTATTTAAAAAATAATTTAAAAAACCAAAGTGCTGAAAGTGATAAGAGGCTAATAATTATAATCCATTTATAGACAAAGACAAAGAGGAAATCATTAGATGTATGGAAATTGACATTTTATCAGCTGCTGTATTTTTGTGGACTAATGTAGTTTATTGTAGGTACTTGTTAAGATAATAAATGAAATTTTTTAAATGATGAGAAATGTTGTAAGTATCTGTCTAGACTTTTACAATTACATCTATACTCTGATGATTCCACAATTTATATCCTCCACCAGACATTCTCTGTGGCTCCATATTCACCTAACTAATTGCTCACTGGATATTTCCACCCAGGTGTTTCAAAGGCCAACATTATCAAAAGTAAACTCATGACCTTATGTCCTCCTTTCCATCTCACAAGTCAAATAAAAAAAAAGTAAAAGAAGAAAAGAAAACAGCATTTTCTGTCTCAGTAAATGGTACCTCATCAATGCAGTTCCTTAAAACAGAAAATTAGGCATTGCCTTTGATACTCTTGTCTCCCTCAAGAGTATCTATATACCCTTTGATAAATATCTTCAATTTTTTCTCCTAAAAAATCCTAATTCTACTTCTATCATTCCCTCTTCACTATCCCAACCCTATTCAAAGTAAATATCTTGTCTCTTCCAAATTTTTGTAAAGGCCAATTTATTGATTTGTTCTTTTTGCTCAGAAGCTCTTCTGCTGCCTTTATATGATTAGTTTATTTTCATCCTTCAGCATTCAGAGTCCTTCCCCATCCAACCTATCTAAATTAGTGCCTTTTAGTCCTTCTAGTTCATTACTCCATTGTATTTCCTTTAAAGCAATTATCATAGTCTATAATTGCAGTAGATTTTCCTTTAATACAGATGTTAAGACTTCCTTCCCTTACTGTACATTCATGCTGCTCCTCTCAATAAAAGACAGAGTTCCTTTCTCTTTTTCTTTGAATCTGGGCAGCCCTGTGACTTGATTTGATAAATAGAACGCAGCAGAGGTGACACTTTGCTAGCTTCAGGCCTACCCTTTCAGAGGACTGGCAGTTTCTCTTGGAGCTATAAGCCTTCACATAAAAAGTCAGACTAGCTTGTTAGGGAGAAGGTGCAGCCAGCTCGCAACCACTCCAGTAACATGGCTGAGACAACAGTCATATGGGTAAGTCATTTTTGTCACTCCAGCTCCCGGTCAAGCTCTCTCATGAATGCACCCACATGAATGGCCACTGTCAACACTATAGAGAACAGAAGAATTACCTTGCTGAGACCAGCCAACCCACAAAATCATGAGAAATAATACATTATTGTTATTTTAGGTCAATAAGTTCTAGAATGGTTTATTTTGTGGAAAGGGATATCTAATACAAAAAGTAGTACTCGAAGTCAGGTTCTATCATAAGCCAAAATTTGGCCTTTTCTTTGGAAATGATGGCAGGCAGAGGTTTGGGAAGGTTACATGGAGACTCTTAGTAGAGATCAGGAAAGCAATGATGAAATCGCTATTGAGTATTGGAAGAAGAAACAGAATTTTGATAATAGTGTCACTAAAAATAACATGGAAGTTAGAAAATGTACTAGTGAAATTGTGAAACTAGCTTAGAAAATTTTCTGAAAGAATGTTGGGTGTCATTTGCCTTAGTATAATCACGTATGATAAAGTATTTAAGAAAATTGAGTTAATCTCAACGGAGTGGGTATGGAGGGAACATACCTCAATATAATAAAGTCCATGTATGACAACCCACACATAACATCATACTAAATGTTGCAAAGCTCAGAGCTTTTCCTCTAGGATCAGGAACAAGGCAAGAATGCCCACTTCTGCCACTTTTATTCAACATAGTACGTGAAGTCTTAGCCAAAGAAATTAGGCAAGAAAAAGAAATGACAGGGATCCAAACTGGAAATGAAGAAGTAAAACTGTCGCTATTTGCAGACAACAAAATACTATATATAGAAAACCCTAAAGACTCCACCAAAACCTATGAGAACTAATAAATGAATTCAATAAAGTTACAGGATACAAATTAATGTACAGAAATCAGTTGTGTTTCTACACACTAATAACAAGCTATCAGAAAGAAATTAATAAAACAATCTCATTTATAATTTCGTCAAAAAGAATAAAATGCCTAGCAATGAATTTAACCAGGGAGGTGAAATATTTGTACTCTTAAAACTATGAGACTCTGATGAAAGAAATTGAAGATGATGCAAATAAATGGAAAGATATATAGTGTGTTTACGAATTGGAAGAATTGCTATCTTTAGACTCTCCGTATTATCCAAAGCAATCTACACACTCAGTGTAATCCCCATCAAAATACCAATGGCATTTTTCGCAGAACTAGTACAAAGAATGTTGAAATTTGTATGGAGCCACAAAAGACCCCAAATATTCAAAGCAATTTTGGGAAAGAACAAAGCTGGAGGTATCACACTCCCTGATTCCAAACTATGCTACAGATCTACATTAATCAAAAAAGTATGGTACTGGCACAAAAACAGACACGTAGATCAATGGAGTTGAATACAGAGCCCAGAAGTAAACTCATGCTTATATGGTAAATTAATCTATGACAAAGGAGGCAAGAATATAAAATGGAGACAAGACAATCTCTTCAATAAATCTTGTTGGGAAACTGGACAGCTGTGTGGAAAAGAATGAAACTGTACCACTATCTTATACTGTAAACAAAAATTCACCCAAAATGAATTAAAGACTTGAATGTAAGACCTGAAATCATAAAACTCCTAGAAGAATACATAGACAGTCAGCTCTTTGACAACTATTTTAGCAATATATTTTTTGGACCAGTCTCCTCAGGCAAGGGTAATGATAGGAAAAGTAAACAACTGGGACTACATCAAACTAAAAAGTTCTGCACAGTGAAGGAAAACATCAACAAAACAAAAACACAACCTACAGAATGGGAGAAGATATTTGCAGATCATACATCTAATAAGAGGTTAATATCCAAAATATTTAAAGAACTCACACAACTCAATATCAAAAAACCCAAACAACCTGATTAAAAAATAGAGGACTTGAATAGACATTTTTCCAAAGAAGACATACAGATGGCCAACAGGCATATGAAAAGATGCTCAGCATCACTAATCATCAGGGAAATGCAAATCAAAGCCACAGTGAGATACCACCTCACACCTGTCAGAATGGCTATTATTAAAAAGACAAGAAATAACAGTGTTGGTAAGGATGTAGAGAAAAGGGAATTCTGATACACTGTTGGTGAGAACATCAATTGGTGCAGCCACCATGGAAAATAGTATGGAGGTTCCTTAAAATTGAACTGCCATGTGATCCAGGAATTTCACTTCTGGGTATTTATCTGAAGAAAACAAAAACACTAATTCAAAGAGATATATGCATCCTTATGTTCACTGCAGTATTATTTACAGTAGCCAAGATATGGAAACAACCTAAGTGCCTTTGATGGATGAATGGATAAAGAAGATGTGGTATATAAATACATGATGGAATATTACTTAGCCATAAAAAAGAATGAAATCTTGCCATGTGCAACAACATGGATGGACCTAGAGGGTATTATGTTAAGCGAAATAAGGCAGATAGAGAAAGACAAATACCATATGATTTCACTTATATGTGGAATCTAAAAAGCAAAACAAACAATTAAAATGAAACAAAAACAGACTCATAGATACAAGAAACAAACTCGTGATTACCAGAGACAGGAAGGGTTGGGGGGCTGGTGAAATAGGTGAAGGGTATTAAGAAGTACAAACTTCCATTTATAAAATAAAGAGTCACTAGGATGTAATGTACAGCATAGGGAATATAGTCAAAATATTATATTAACTTTGTATGGTGACAGATGGTAAATAGGCATCATGGTGATCATTTTGTAATATATATAAATATCAAGTCACTATGATGTACACCAGAAACTAATAAGATATTGCATGTCAATTATACTTCAATAAAAAAATTTGAGCTAAAGAAGAAACTCTTTAATTTTCGAGCAGAATTTAAAGGAAATACAGAAGGCCCAGAACAGTCTTTCCAGCTGGCCAAAAAATGTAAAATGACCTCAGGGGAAAAAAATCAAACCCAGGGCATTACCTATAAAATATGACCTGAAGGTCAAAGGTGAATATCCAATCAAGAATGCAGCTCTAAGGCCCTTTGTTAAGACCTCAGAAAGATTTAAGGTGTTGGCTTGTAGATGCTCCTCTCAGTCAGGCAAAAGGCTTCTAAGAAGCTGAAAGACATTCTTCTCAGAATCTCGACCTTGTCGAAGTAGACAGAGGTTGTCTCCAAGGGAACCATGCATATGACTTTGAGCATGACCTCAACCTGAATAATATTTATAGAAAGTAGTCAGTGCTTTACAGAAAATTTTACTGGTAAAAGTACTGTCGGCTTGGAGTAAAATGGACAGAGAGAGTTCAAAAAGGAAAAAAAAATGCCTCTGGGCCTCAACCTAGCACAGGCAGGAATCAGGCTGAGAAAAGTACTCAAGTGCAAACCTGGGCCATTTATTAGGGAAAAGGAAGGGTGACTCAGAGGGACAGAGAGCAGAGACAACAATCAAGAAGATAGTGCATTAGCTCATAAGGACAGACACGGGCCCTAATCAATAAACATCTCCACCCCTGGAGTAGGGGGTCCTAATAGTATGTACTCAGATAGATTTCAGAATTTCTATGGATCAGTGAGTTCCATGTGCCCTGCATCACTTCCCCCGCCTCTTTCGATTGGGAATGTCTATTGCAGTTTTCCTATCCGTGCCTCATCATGGTACGTTGGATGTTGAGGGGGGGATAATATCTTACCCATTTAGTTCACAGGTCTTCAGATGAGAAGGAACTTTGCCTAAGTTGCCCCATCTACATCTAGACCTGATTTAGGTGACAAGATCAGGACTTGAGCTGATGCTATAAAGAGTTGAGACTTCTGGAGGAGAAGGCAAGAGTATTTTGTACAGGGGAGGGATGTAAATTTTTGTGGCCAGAGGGAAGACTGTGGTAAATTGTTTTTAAAATATGGCTATCAGCAATTCCTCCCAAATGGTTACACGTATTCTACTCTTCCCACCAAAAACAGTCTGTTCTCCATTCTATTGAATCTGGTTTGGCCTTTTGGCTTATTTTAACCAATAAAACATGTATATGTGACTGGGCCAGTTATGGGCCCAGCCCTTAAGAGGGCTGGCGGCTTTTGCTTTTAGTTTCTTGGAGCCCTGAACCACTGCAGACATCCCTCAGTATCCAGGGGGGACTTGTTTCAGGACACTCTGTCAATACCAAAATGAGCGGATGCTCACGTCCCTTGTATTTAATGACATAGTATTTGCATATAACCTATGCACATCCTCCCATACACTTTAAATCATCTCTAGATTACTTAAAATACCTAATACAATATAAATGCTATGCAACTACTATAAAGGTTATACTGCAATGTTTAGGGAATAATGACAAGGAAAAAAGTCTGTCCATGTTCAGTATGGATGTAGCCATCCTAGACCTTTCTAGCCACGTTTACTTGAATCCACGGATGTGGAACCTGCGGGTCTGGAGGGCCGAATGTGTATAAGAAATTCAAGAACTCTGATGGAGAGGAGGCCCTTCAGCCGCCAGCTCCTCCAGCTGGTTCGTTTGAGGCAATGGACATGTAGGTGATGCCATCTTGGATGATCTAGCCCACCAACACTCTCAGGTAAATGCAGTCATATAACTGACTCCAACAAAACCACATGGAACAGAAGAATCGCCCACCTGAGCCCAGTCAAAACAAAGCATTTCAAGAAATAATAACTTGTTATTTTAAGCCACAAAGATCTTGCAAGATTTTAGTCAAAAATAAATAACTGATTCGGAAATTGTCACTTTCTTTGGTTACTTGTTTTATGATTTAAGCAAAACAATATCCAAGATATTATGCTATGAAATATCATAAAGGTAAAACATTAATCTGTATTTCTATAAGTCAGAATACTTAGTGTTATGCAACAAAAATCATGGCTAAATTAAGCAGAAAGAAATGTGTGAATAGATGTTATATGGCTCTCAAAACCTCCAGAAGAGCCAGATAACTAGGCTTAGAGACTATACGACAAGGAACAATGATAAGATGATGCTTATTTCCTTGAGTAATCTGTATTATTATTGTGCATGAATGGGTACCTAAATGTTGATTTATTATCATTCTTTATACTGAATGCATACGTCTTATACACTTTGTATATGTGCAATTTTTCACAATAAAATGAGAAGATGAAAACTTTCTAGAGTTGAAAAAAGATAGTTCTCAGACTGGAAAAGTACAATAATGTTGATCAGGATTAATGAAAATCATGTACACACACACTTACTTGAAATGTGAAAATTAAAACGTAGAGATAAGGAGAGGGAGTCATGCAGATGAAAGTTGTCATAACCTAGAAGGGACACCTAATTCAGGAGACGTTGGGGGAGTGGGAAGATCAGCGTAGGCACCAGAAGAGAGTGCTATTCAAGAAAGTAATACACGAAAATAATTTACACATCAAATAGCAGAATACTTGTCACAAAATATTTATTCCCTTCCCATTTTCCCAGTTCTACTGCTCAGAGATAACTATTCTTAGCTCTTTCAGATTTGATATTTCTGCTAACTTTAAATCCATGTTTTACCACTCTTTTGACTCCTCAGTGTTAGACAATATTTATTCATCACCTGATACAGCAGGTAAATATTTTTCAGCACTATCTACCACTTCCCCTTCTTCCACTGTTCCAATATAGTTATCTTCCATTTTGTAGTTACAGCAACGATCAGTGTTTATATCATTATGGCTAATAAATGTTCCCTGCAGATTCAAGAAATGTCTTATGATAACTACATTTGCTCAAAATTGTTTTTTAATATTTAATGAATGCCTCATTTTGTAACATAGCTATCATGTGTTTTCCAATACATATATTACATGCGTAGCAATAAATATTTTCTAATTTCTCCAATATTAGATAATCCCATAAGATCAAAAGTTGAGTGAAAAATTTCCAAGAGATGCACACAAGTCATTGGAGTATAGGAAAAATATCTTATGGGGCCTGCCAGGTGACGCAGCAGTTAAGTTCGCTTGTTCCGCTTCTCAGCTGCCCGGGGTTTGCTGGCCCGGTTCCGGGTGCGGACATGGCACCGCTTGGCACACCATGCCGTGGTAGGCGTCCCACATATAAAAAGTAGAGGAAGGTGGGTACTGATGTTAGCTCAGGGTCAGGCTTCCTCAGCAAAAAGAGGAGGACTGGCAGTAGTTAGCTCAGGGATAATCTTCCTCAAAAAAAAAAAAAAAAAAAGAGAAAGAAAAAATATCCTAGAACTTCTATTCATTTTTAAAATAACGAGGAATTGATTAAATACCATGTCTAAACCTTTTATATCCTAAAATATAACTCAGAAAGAAAATTACATAGAATTACAACGTACATTAAAATGAATCACTATAAAGTGAACACCCATGTAAGCATCAGCCAAATCAAGATAGATTCTGTTGCCAGCACCCCAGCATAACCTTCCCCAGTGTAACCCCATCTTTTGGTCCCTAGAGGTAACTTTGTCTTACAATGTTTTAATTGTCTTATCTTGTATGTTTATTTAGAATATTTAGTTTTTTCCTTTTTTAAAAAACTTACATAAGTGGGATATAAATTTATTTACCCCAATATTATCTTTGTAAGATTCATCTGTTTTGTGGCTGGATCATGGCTATGCCTATTCCTTATCATTTCTGTGTAGTAGAGTATTCCATTATATGAATACACCACAATTTTTCTTAATCCATTCCACTGTCGGTGGACATTTCACCTCACTTTTTGACTATTATGAAGAATGCTGCTTTGAAAATTCTTGTATATATATCCTGGTATCCAGGAATAAAATTGCCAGTTATCTGAAATGGTTTTACCCATCTGCACTTGCACCAGCAATCATGAGAGTTCCTCTTGCCCTATATCCTTGGAAATATAACTTTACACGCTCTCTAATACTTAGAAACATCAGTCTTTTTAATTTTAGCCATTCTTCACGGTTGTGTTTTATAACACGATGGTATCTTACTGTGGTTTTCATTTTCGTTTTTCTGGTTACTAATGAGGCCAAGCATATTTTCATATGTATAGGCCATTTGAATTCCTTTTTATGAAATGACTACTATCTTGCCCATTTTTTTTCTTTTTTTGAGGAAGATTAGCCCTGAGTTAACATTCAGTGGCAGCCCTCTTCTTTTTTCTGAGGAAGATTGGGGCGGAACTAACATCTGTGTCCATCTTCCTCTACTTTATATGTGGGGTGCCTGCCACAGCATGGCTTGTCAAGTGGTGCATAGGTCCCCACCTGGGATCTGAACTGGCAAATCCTGGGCTGCTGAAGAGGAACGTGTGAACTTAACCGCAGTGCCACCGGGCCAGCTCCCTATCTTGCCCATTTTCATCCTGAATTAAATGCAGATCTGCCAGTGACAAGCTTTTTTTTAATGTCTTTACTTTTTCTTCATTCTTGAAAGGTAATTTCATTGATATAGAGTTCTATATGCCAGTTCTATATGCCAGCTTTTTTTCCTTAAAAGCCGTGAATGTATTAGTCTATTGATTTCTGGCTTTTGTTGTTGCTATTAAGAAGTCTGTTGAACTACCTTCTTTAAAAAACATCTTTTTAAAAGATCATATGTTGTATTTAATGAAAACGTTATACTTTTAGTATGATGTGTATAGGTTTGGAATTCTTTTATTTTATCATGCTTAGTTTTCATAAATCTTCCTAAGTCTCTGGATAGGTACCTTCCACCATTTCTGGAAGATTCTCAATTATTCATTCAAATATCATCCATGTCACCATTTTCTCTCTTCTCCTTTTCTGAGACTCCAGTTATAAGTATGTTAGCCCTTTTTAACTGTTCCAACTATATTTCTTACCCTTTCTTTTGTGTTTTCCCTTTTTTGTATCCCTGTGTTATATTCTTGATAATTTGTTATGACCTACCTTCCAGGTCCATGATTCTCTCTTTATCTGCATTTAATCTACTTACAAACCTATCCACTGAATTTTTAATTTCAGTTATTGTATTATCTATTATCTGGTTCTAGAATTTGTATTTGGTTCTTTATCAAATATTCTCTGTTTTTATAGATTTTTTTGCATTTCCAGGCTTACCTTTTATTTATTTCAACAAAATAAGCATAATTCTATTGGAGCCTGTGTCCAATAATTCAACATCTCAGGTCTTTGGTTTTATTGTCTGCTGTTTCTGCTGGATGTCACACATAGTATCATGTTTCCTTTGTGTGCCTTATTGTCTTAGATTATGTGCTGATTCTTATATTAAAAATTATTTGTAGAAATAATTTATAGCCTAGAACAGTGTTGCATTCTTCTGGAGAGGATATTCCTTTACTTCTGCCAAGAACAATGGGGCACTTCTGCTTCAGGACCACCTTAATCCAAGTTCAAGGCTGGAGGTTCTCTGTACTACCCTGGTAACAAATTTGGGATTACAATCCATCTGAAAACTAGTTTATTCAATTTTAATCTTCTTCTATGTTTGTGTACCTTTGTTATGTCAGTTTGAAATTTGGGTGGGTTATCAAACTCTTCAGTTTTAGTGTGAAGGGAGCTGGACATTTTTTGCCCCCTTGCCCTGTAGGACCACCAAAATGTTAGCTCACTTTGGTAGATGCTGCTTCTGGATTACTAAATGCTTTCTGGGGGAGAAAAAAGACTGAACTTAATCTTCAAGACCTTGATTTCTCCTAGGATTTCACCTAGTAATTCTTCATGGTCTGGCTATATCCTTGATGATTTATCAGAAGATGTTTTTATATTTTATCCAGCATTTTTATATATCTTTAGTAGAAGGTTGGCAGAAGTTACCTAGTTTATTATTCCTGAAAGCAGAAGCCCCCGGCTCTAAATATTTCATATATGGATATATGCATACTTTTCACTTGTCCACTCATGTTGATGATCCAGTATCACGTACTGAATATAAAGTGTTTTAAGAGAATAGGGGAAGTTTTTTTGTACATCAATACCATTGTTTCTCTCTCCTATAGTTTTATTGCATCTATGTACACTATCAAAATGTTCACATTATTTTAGATATGTTTAACTTCATAGAAGGAAGATCATGCTTATGTAATCTTGTGATGCTTAGAGTTTCCTCACTTTAAATTATATAGGATGCATATATAATATGTATAAAATGATTATATGATGTATATAAGATACATTAATGTTTCTGAGTGTGGCTCTAGTTAATTGGTATTTATTGTTGTATGATATTTTGTTGATAACCTATACCTCAGTTTATTTATCCACTCGTCTTTTGATGTAATTTGAATAGTTTCTAGATTTTGCCATTGCAAATAGTTTTGTTATTAATGTACTTATATATGGCTCTTGATAGCCCCATGTAATAGTGTGTGTGTGCATGTTTAATAGTGTGAAGTATGAGAATATTCATTTTTAAAAGATAATATAAAACATTTTTCCAAGTGGTTGCAACATTTTCCAAGCCTAGCAGCAATATGTAAGAGACTTTGTGTATTTGTATATCTACATTCTTTCTAACAATTGATATGGTCATACTTTTTAATCTTTGCTATGGAAGCAGTATAAAATGGAACCTCATTGTGGTTTTGATGTGTATGCTCCTTATCTCTAAGGATGTGGAGTTTGTCTTCATGTTTATTAGCCACATGTGTTTCATCTTTCTGTGAAATGCCTGTTCATGTGTTTGGCCCATTTTCCTATTGGATTGTTTGTGGGATTTTTTTTTTATTTAATTTCTAGGAATACTTAATATATTCTTGACACTAATTCTTCATCAGTTGTGTGAATTGCTAATATATTATTCCAGTTTTTAACTTGTCTTTTTACTATTAGGTGTATTTTGATATTTGAAAGTTTTTAATATTATTATAGTCAAATTTTCAATCTTTTCAATTATATTTAATGCTTTTTGGTTTTTGTTTAGGAAATCTTTCTCTATCCCAATGTTTAAAAAGTATTTAACTGCACTTCCCATTACGAATTTTAAATTTTGGTTTTTGTCATTTAAATCTCTAATTCAACTGGAATTTGTTTTGTATATGGCATTTCACATGAATAAATAAAATTTCACCTTTTTCCATATGGATAGTTATTTTATCAATGCTAGTTATTGAATAAACCCTGACATGCTACCACTATGAATAGGTCTGCTCTGTGTTTTCTATTTTATCAATCTCTCTCTCACTGCATTAATACTACACTTTTTAAATTACTAAAGCTTCATAATTAGTCTTTATATATCCTAGGGTAAGTCTTCCCTCCTTGGTTTTTTGAATAATTGACAAGCTCTTTCTGGCCCTTTATCTTTCATAGGAATTTTTCAATCATTTTATTCTGTATGAAAAACTTTGCCAAAATTGATGGGAATATGATTGAGACTTAAATTAAAAATTGACTTTTTTATGTTACAAACTCTTCTTTTTTTAAATTTTTTTTTTTTGAGGAAGATTAGCCCTGAGCTAACTACTGCCAGTCCTCCTCTTTTTGCTGAGGAAGCCTGGCCCTGAGCTAACATCAGTGCCCATATTCCTCTACTTTGTACATGGGATGCCTACCACAGCATGGCTTCCCAAGTGGTGCCACGTCTCCACCTGAGAAGCAGAACGTGCAAACTTAACTGCTGTGCCACCAGGCCAATCCTACAAACTCGTCTTAACTCTGACTATGCTATGGTTATCCATTCATTTAGTTCTCATTTAGTGTCTCTCAATAATGCTGTATAATTTCTGAGGAGTACTGAGTTTTATTATATATATGTAATTAATATATATATATAGGTACTTGATATTTTCTGATATTATTGGAAATAGTATCTTATTAATTATGTTTTCTACTTGTTTGCTATTGGTATAAAAAACAGAATTCAGTTTTGTGTGCTACTATTCTGTTTATCCATATTGCTAAATTCCTCTATTTAATTTTTTCTGTAGTATTAGGGGTTTCTAAGTAAATAATATTATTTCAAATAAAGATAGTTTATTTTCTTCTTTGTAGTCCTTATGTGTACAATTTATTCTGATTTTTTATTATACTTGCTGAGACATCAAATAGAATGTTGGGAAAAAAAGCGGTGGTTGTACCTTTTCTTCATTTCTGATTTTAAAGAAAATTCCTCTAATATTTTCCCATTAAGGTCATCCTTTTCATTTTAAAGATGCTCTTTATCATGTTAAGGATATTCTCTTCTATTTCTAATATACCATGAATTTTATTTCTTAACGGTGAAACAATATTTTTATCAACTTTTTCTCTGCATCTGAAATAACTGTATAATTTTTCACTTTTTATTTGTTAATGTGGTAAATTACATTAATAGTTTTGGTATCATGATTATTTTGGATTTGATCCATTTTGAGTTTATTGTTGTGAATGGTGAAAAAGAACGGTGAATTTTCATTCTTTTACACGTAGCTGTCCAGTTTTCCCAGCACCACTTGTTGAAAAGATTTTCTTTTCTCCATTGTAAGCCCTCAGCTCCTTTGTCAAAGATTAGCTGTCCATAGATGTGTGGTTTTATTTCTGGGCTTTCAATTCTGTTCCATTGATCTGTGCATCTGTTTTTGCACCAGTACCATGCTGTTTTGATTACTGTAGCTTTGTAGTATGTTTTGAAGTCAGGGATTGTGATGCCTCCTGTGTTCTTTTTTCTCAGGATTGCTTTAGCAATTCAGGGTCTTTTGTTGCCCCATATGAATTTTAGGATTCTTTGTTCTATTTCTGTAAAGAATGTCATTGGGATTCTGATTGGGATAGCGTTGAATCTGTAGATTGCTTTAGGTAGAATGAACATTTTAACTATGTTTATTCTTACAATCCATGAGCATGGAATGTATTTCCATCTCTTTATGTCGTCATCAATTTTTTTCAGGAAGGCCTCGTAGTTTTCATTGTGTAGGTCTTTCACTTCCTTAGTTAAATTCACCCCAAGCTATTTTATTCTTTTTATTGCGATTGTGAATGGTATTGTGTTCTTGAGTTCTTTTTCTGTTAGTTCATTATTAGAGTATAGAAATGGTACTGATTTAGGTAAGTTCATTTTATACCCTGCAACTTTGCTATAGTTGTTGATTATTTCTAAAAGTTTTCCGATGGATTCTTTGGGGTTTCTATATGTAAGATCCTGTCGTCTGCGAACAGCGAGAGTTTCGTTTCTTCCCTCCTTATTTGGATTCCTTTTATTCCTTTCTCTTGCCTAATTGCTCTGGCCAAAACCTCCAGTACTGTGTTGAATAAGAGTGGTGATAGAGGGCATCCTTGTTTCATTCCTGTTCTCAAGGGGATGGCACTCAGTTTTTGCTCCTTGAGTGTGATGTTGGCTGTGGGTTTGTCATATATGGCCTTTATTATATTGAGGTAATTTCCTTCTATCCCCATTTTATTCATAGTTTTTATCATAAATGGCTGTTGGATCTTGTCAAATGCTTTCTCTGCATCTATTGAGATGATCATGTGGTTTTTATTCCACAATTTGTTGATGTGGTATATCACGTTGATTGATTTGTGGATGTTGAATCATCCCTGTGTCCCTGGTATGAATCTCACTTGATCATGACGTATGATCCTTTTGATGTATTGCTGAATTTGGGTTGCCAAAATTTTGTTGAGAATTTTTGCATCTATGTTCATCAGTGATATTGGCCTGTAGAATTCCCCAGGAAAGCCATCTGGTCCTGGGGTTTTATTCGTTGGGATGCTTTTGATTGCTGTTCCAATCTCTTTCCTTGTGATTGGTCTGTTCAGATTGTCGGCTTCTTCTTGACTTAGCCTTGGGAGATTATAAGAGTCTAAGAATTTATCCATTTCCTCTAGGTTATCCATTTTGTTGGCATATAGTTTTTTCTAGTATTCTCTTACAATCCATTGGATTTCTGTGGAGTCTGTTGTTATTTCTCCTCTTTCATTTCTGATTTTGTTTATTTGAGCTTTTTCTCTTTTTTTCTTTTTAAGTCTGGCTAGGGGTTTGTCAAGTTTATTTATCTTCTCAAAGAACCAGCTCTTTGTTTCATTGATCCTTTCTACTGCCTTTTTTCTTTCTATAGCATTTATTTCTGCTCTGATTTTTATTACTTCTCTCCTTCTGCTGACTTTTGACTTTGTTTGTTCTTCTTTCTCTAATTCAGTTAGGTGTAATTTGAGATTGCTTATTTGGGATTTTTCTTGTTTGTTAAGGTGTGCCTGTATTGTGATGAATTTCCCTTTTAATACAGCTTTTGCTGCATCCCTTATGAGTTGGTATGGCATGTTATCATTTTCATTTGTCTCCAGATATTTTTTGATTTCTTCTTTAATTTCTTCAATGATCCATCACTTGTTCAATAGCATATTGTTTAGCCTCCACATCTTTGTCCCTTTCTCAGCTTTCTTCTTGTAATTAATTTCTAGCTTTATAGCATTATGATCAGAGAAGATGCTCATTATTATTTCAATTTTTTAAAATTTATAAAGCCTTGTTTTATTTCCCAACATATGGTCTATCCTTGAGAATGTTCCATACACACTTGAGAAGAATGTGTATTCTGCTGTTTTCGGATGGAGTGTTCTGTATGTGTCTATTAAGTCCAACTGTTTTAGCTTTTCATTTAATTCCACTGTTTCCTTGTTGATTTTCTGTCTTGATGATCTGTCCCATCATGTGAGTGGGGTGTTGAGGTCCCCTACTATTATTGTGTTATTTTTGATATCTTCTTTTACATTTGTTAACAGTTGCTTTATGAACTTTCATTCTCCTGCATTGGGTACATAGATATTTATAAGTGTTATTTCTTCTTGATGTAGTGTCCCTTTGATCATTATATACTGACCCTGTATGTCTCTCTTTACCTGCCTTATCTTGAAATCTACTTTGTCTGATATAAGCATTGTGACACCTGCTTTCTTTTGTTTGCCATTAGTTTGGAGTATCGTCTTCCACCCCTTCACTCTGAACCTGTATTTGTCACTGGAGCTGAGGTGTGTTTCCTGGAGGCAACAAATGGTTGGACATAGTTTTTAATCCATCTTGCCACTCTGTGTCTTTTTATTGGAGAATTCAATCCATTTACATCGAGGGTGATTATTGATGTATAAGGGCTTACTGCTGTCATTCTGTCACTTGTTATCCTGTTTTCTTGCATTTCCTTTGTTTCCTGTCCTGTGTGTTTTGGTCTACCCATTGATTTCTGCAGTTTCTCATGCTGGGTTTCTTACCTTTTTCCTTATTTATTGTTTGTGTCTCTGTTCTGTTTTTTTGTTCAGTGGCTACCCTAAAGTTTGTATTCAGAATCTCGTGAATAACATAGTCCATTTTCTGGTGGTCTCTTACTTCCTTAGCTTAAACTGATTCAGTCCCTTTCCTCCTCCTCTCCTAAGTTATTATTTTCATCTCTTATTCCAACTTGTGCTGTGAGTTTATGGTTAAAGTGATAAGATTGTCTTTGTTTTTGGTGTTTTCATTCCCTTTAACCTAATGCTATAGTTGAATATTTGCTATCCTATTCTTATTCTACCTATTTGTCTCCTTATTCTGTGTTTTGTGACCCCTTTCTCCCTTTTTTTTCTCTTTTCAGGTATGAGGGCCTTCTTGAGGATTTTTTGTAGTGGTGGTCTCGTGGCTACGAAGTCCCTTAGCTTGTATTTGTCTGGGAAGGATTTAATTTCTCCCTCATATCTGAAGGATATTTTTGCTGGATAGAGTAGTTTTGCTGAAGATTTTTATCTTTTAAAGTTTTGAATATGTCATTCCAATCTCTCCATCTTGTAAGGTTTCTGCAGAGAAATCTGCTGAAAGTCTGATAGGTGTTCCTTTATAGGTTATTTTCTGCTGCCTTGCTGCCCTGAGTATTCTTTCTTTGTCATTCATTTTTGCCAGGTTTACTACTGTATGCCTTGCAGTAGGTCTTTGTATTGATATATCTAGGAGATCTGAAAGCTTCCTCCACACACATTTCTCTCTCATTCCCTAGATTTGGGAAGTTCTCTGCTATTATTTCTTTGAGCACGCTTTCTGCTCCATTCTCCTTTTCTTCCTCTTCGGGGATACCTATAATTCTTATGTTGCATTTCCTCATTGAGTCAGCTATTTCTCAGAGGTTTTATTCATTTCTTTTTAGTCTTAGTTCTCTCTCTCCCTCTGTCTGGAGCCATTCAACCTGTCTATCTTCAATTATGCTGATTTGCTCCTCTATGGTGTCCACACATACATTCAGGGAATCCATATTTTGTTTTATCTGATCCATTGTATTTTTCATCTCTAGTATTTCTGATTCATTCTTCTTTATAGTTTCAATGTCTTTTGTGAAGTAGCTCCTGAACTCATTGAATTGTTTCTCTATATTTTCTTTTACCTCATTGAGTTTTTTGATGATAGCTATTCTGAATTCATTGTCATTTAGTTTACTTTTTTCCAAGTCCTCAGGACATAATTCTGTGGTTTTATTGTTTTCCTTCTGGTCTGGAGCTTTTATGAATTTGTTGCTAGAAGAACAATTTTTTTGCATAGTGATATTATTCAGTTGCAGTTACAGCCTAACACCACTAGAAGTAGATCGAGAGCCACATATTCTGAGCTGTCCACCTTCAGCAGAGATGGCATGGCACAGCATGGGTTGGGGGGGCACTTTCTCTGTGTGCAGACCAGGTTTCCTGATCAGCTCTCACTATCTGGTTTCCTGGGGTCTTAGCTTGATGGGGTAACCCCACATGAAAGTTTTCACCCTGTTCGAGGGCTTCCCTCTAGGCTGCAAGGGTGCTAAGGAGTCCTGGGTGATCCTGTGGATGCGTGGCCCCTCCCCCACTCCTTTCTTCATGGAGCCATCCATGGCAGTGATCCCAGTCTTTAGGGGAGGGAGCAAAGTTCTCTCTTG
The DNA here is from genome assembly GCF_021613505.1 of Equus quagga. Classification (NCBI taxonomy): domain Eukaryota; kingdom Metazoa; phylum Chordata; class Mammalia; order Perissodactyla; family Equidae; genus Equus; species Equus quagga. The sequence goes on along the minus strand of NC_060288.1, from coordinate 7,229,430 downwards.
CCCCTTTCCAGCTCCTCCAAGGGGGACTCGAGCCTCTCTGCCCTCCATCATTTGGCTGCTGTGGGTCTCTGAGGATTCCTGTGCTATTAGGATATTTTTTGTTGGAATAGGATTGTTCCTTTTTTAAAATTTTTTTAAAGATTTTATTTTTCCCTTTTTCTCCCCAAAGCCCCCGGTACATAGTTGTATATTCTTCATTGTGGGTCCTTCTAGTTGTGGCATGTGGGATGCTGCCTCAGCGTGGTTTGATGAGCAGTGCCATGTCTGCGTCCAGGATTCGAACCAACGAAACACTGGGCCACCTGCAGCGGAGCGTGTGAACTTAACCACTCGGCCACAGAGCCAGACCCTGATTGTTCCTTTTTGTTGTATGTTGGAGGGGAGAGTGTCCTGGCCAAGCTCACTCCACCATGATGCTGACATCACTATTTCATTAACCTTTTTTATCTCTATTTGCCTCTGGATATTTTATCTTCCTCATTCACTATATAAGTCATTTTTGTCTTCTCTTTTTTTCTGTAAACTTTACTACAGGTTTGTCTATTATATTAGTTATTTTTTCCCAAAGAACCAAGTTTTGGCTTTGATCATCTTCTCTGTTTTATCTTTATTTTCTATTTTAAGTTTGCAGTCTTTTTTTTTAATTGTCTGTTTCCTTCTTATTTCTTTGGATATATTTCAATATTAATTTTCAAAGCTATAACTTTCTCCTAAGGCATTGCATTTATTGTATCCAAAGGGTTAGATATTTAGTGTTTTCAACATAATTTATTTCTAAGAATTTTATAACTTTCATTATAAGTTTTTAGACTTCCAAATATAAAGAATATTTTTATGTTTTTAATTATTAACTCCCAACTTAGTTGTATTGTGATCAGAGGTCATAGTGCATACAACAGCTAGTTTTTGCAATGTGTTGAGGCTTTCCTAACCAGTCAAGCAAATTATCATTTTGATAAACATTTGTGTGCTCTTGAAAAAAATACAATTAGTCACAATAGCCAAGGTATGGAAAGAACCTAAGTGTCCCCCAATGAATGAATGGATAAAGAAAATGTGGTGTATATATATATATATATATATATATATATATATATATATACAATGGAATGTTATTCAGCCTTAAAATAAGAAGGAAATTTTGTCATTTGCAACAACATGGATGAACTTGGAAGGCATTATGCTAAGTGAAATAAGCCAGACAGAAAGAGATATACTGCATGGTATCACTTACATATGGAATCTTATTTTTAAGAAAAAGGAAGTCATCAAACTCATAGAAACAGAAAATAGAAAGAAGGAGCTACGGGGTGGGGGAAATAGGGAGAGGTTGTTAAAAGGGTACAAGCTTTCAGTTTTAAGGGGAATAAGGTCTGATGATCTAATTATAACATGGAGACTATAGTTGATAACATTGTATTTTACAATTGAAATTTGCTAAGAGAGTAGAACTTAGACATTCTCACCCTGCGGAATAGGTAAATATGTGAGATGAAGGATGTGTTAATTCACTTAATGGGAAGAATCCTTTCACAATCTATGAGGATATCAAATCATCGAGTTGTGCACTTTAAATATCTTACAATTTTATTTGTCAGTTATACCTCAATAAAGATGAAAAAAATGGATATCCCAAATGTTGCTTGCAGAATCTATAAAAATCAAACTTGATTTTTTTTCTGCTTGATCTATCAGTAATTCAGAGAGATCTGTTGAAATCTCTCTTTCCAGTGACAGATCATCAATTTCTTTCTCTTGTTTGTCAATTTTTTCTTCATATATTTAGAAGCTATTTTATTAAAGTCACAGTTGTTTTAAAATATTTTGTTTTTTGAATAACTGAATTGTTTTTATTTGATACTGAACTTCTGCAGTCTTTTGTTTAGTATTAACCTGATTCATATTTTTTCATATCACTATGATTGATTAAACTTGAGCTGCAGGCTCATCCCTGGAATTAAGGTAGTGGTGTCAATATTACTTAACCATGTGGATTATTGATGGAGGATGGATGTTTTCCAAGAGGAGAGTAAAGCTGGTATTTAAATGCACTAAATAAATCTGACAATCTCTAAACTAAAGTCAATCATCTTTGGCACATCGTTTGTCCAGGGCTCCTCCTTCTTTGGAATTAGAAACCATATTTAAGTGCTACATGGCCTATACAACTTTTGTTTCTGGATCTGCACTAAAGTGGGAGGATCTGAGGCGAGTTGCGGTAAGATCTAGTTCTTTTTCTCCTGGTACTTTTCCTAAGCTGCAAGAATTAAGAAGATAGGATGTATTGCTCTTTCAAAAGTTATTATGCCATGTTATTAAATTGGGGAAATATGACTTCCTCAACTTTAAAAACTGATGATACGGGAAATGTACTAATTGACCTCCAAATGGTCCTTAAAACATATCAAGCAGACTTCATGTTTTCCCTGTACTTAAATTTAAATTATTTACTTCACTAAACTCTCTATATGTCTAGAACAGTTTTATTTTATCAGCCTAAGATATATGAAAAAGTTATGGCTAGCAAAACTGTGTTTGATCTTACTATGCAAATAGGATTTTTACCAGATGAGAGATTTCTAGGAGTCCATCACCTTCACCAAATTTTGATAAACAAGTTGATATGCCTTCTGATAGGAGAAACATGAAGGAAAATAGCAGAAATCCCATTAAGGTTGAGATTAAAACTAATGAGCAACAGCCAACCCTCTAGACATCTTTCATTTGAGATCAAAGCCAGCTTCCTCTCATGTGTTAGGTTTCATAGAGTCATACAAACCAAAAGGCTTCAGTTTTTGAAGGCAGAGTTCTGTACATTTAACATAAAGTATGGAAACCAAAAATGACAGATACAGTATAATCTTTCTCTTCCCTGAAACTTAGTATTGTAAGAGCCACTTCAATAATTTTCTAGAACCTTAAGATTCAGAATCCACAAATATTTAATGACTGTTTACCTTGACCCAAGCAGACTTCAAGTTCCTCTATTCTTTGCCTATTCTGAAAGGTAAATAAATATATAGGTAGTTCTTTAAAGAGATCATATTACTCATCACTAGTCATAAATTGATGGTTATAGATGATAGGAAAATATAACTATGTTACTACACCCATTTTAAAGCAAGTTTACATCTATGTTGGAGACCCTGTGCCCTGGTCCATCTGCTACATCCCTTGCAGCATTTGCAGGATTATGATTCTGATGTAAAGACATCCTTATCAGAAGTCCTTCCCAAGTGTGTTCTCTTTCCTACTGGAAATTTTATAAGAAAACTCAAAAGGGGAACACTAGAGCATTTCCCATGTAATTAACAAGATGGCTGCTGTTTAATCTTGAAGAATAGGTGGAATCTGCAGAAGCATGCCTGATTATAGCCAACCCTTTCTGCAGTGATTTGCATGCTGAAGATACTTCAAACATTATGAGGTAAGAAACTGGCATTGTGTTTTAGATGCTCCCATGCTGATTTTATTTTTATCTCTTTTAAAATAAAGCCCAGTGCATAGGACCAAACAGGTGAAGATGTCATCTATCTCAGTACTAGATTCATCATATTTCAGGTTTCTGCCTATTTTTTTGTCCCAGAGGCTGCACAGATTATGAAAAAGGAAGTGAAAATAGAGTATCCTGAGTATCTATGTGCTTCTTCACATACTTTCTTGAAGTTTCATATGGATAATAGCTATCTAAATTTAAAAAGCAAGCATACAAATAACTGAAAACTGTTGAGATAGCACTCTTATAACTAACATCCTCTCCCCCTCAAAAAAAAAGAAAGATACCATGTGTGATTTGTGAATCTTATTAGTAGACTTTGCTTATTGGGGTTTTTTTCTTCTGTAATTCTAGTGAAAGACTGTACATGGTTCAATATGATATGCTTATAACTGTTGGCAAGTATTTCCCAGATGGCTAGAGTTAGCATTACCATCTTTAACTCTGAACTTTCTATGAGCAGGAACTTGACTTGTGGTAACACATTCAAACTAGCGTTGTGATGGCAATAGCATTGTGCCTAAGCCAGATGAAGTTTTGGCCCCTAGAGCAAAATAAATATACATAGCTAAAGGTGACTATACAAATAGGAAGAAACAGCTGAGAACTTAAACCACACATAATACAGTAAATATGAGCTAGACCTTAGTTTCTTAATTTGTAAAATGAGAAAGTTGGATGAGACAATCTCCAAGCTGTTTCAAGCTATAGACAGTAATTCAATCTCTATTTTTTCCTGTAATTAATGTCTTTGAATTTGAAGGCTAAAATATATGGAACTGTTATTTCCTCCTGAAGAATTGTCCCAGAAGACCACAGTTTCCTAATACTTAGAGATGACCTTTCCATAGATTTAGTTAACTAAGCCACTAAAAAAATAGCACCCTTCTGTGTTTATGCTATTAAACAGAACATTTTTAGAGAAGAGCATAATGATGAGCTTTATAATATGCTGTTTCCCTATGCTTACCCACACATCAATTTGAATTGAATTGTATTACAAAACCATTGGATATGGCACATCACTGATGAGCATATTTTGTTGTTTACGTAGGGTGCTCTCTATCAAGAACTATCACCCACAGACCAGAGTCATCATACAGATACTTCAATCCCATAACAAGGTATTGTAACATTCTAGCCTATCAAATCTCCTCTTATAGTCTTTGAAGCTAGATGAACTTAGTTCATCTAAGTAAATAGATGAACTTATTACTTGATAATGGGTCTACATGTAAAAAGTTTTTATCAGTTATAAGTGAAATTTGGAGTCTCATTAAGATTGCTATCACTTAAGAATGTAAATTGGGAAGAGATATATTTGTATACTTTAAAACCTGCTGCCTGAGGGTCTGTCTTTCAATCAGTCTGAATCCAGGTGCTTTTTGAGATCCTTACCTTTGGGACAGTGACAGGTCTTGGTACAGCCTCAATACTGGCAGCCACTAAAAATAAAGTAGGCTGCTTGAACAATCACAAAGGTTTGAAAGACAGCCAAGAGCTAGGGCCAGGCTCAATGATAAAGTTCATCCTCTACACAAGACACACCTTAAAGACTGGGAGAGGTGGCTGTTTTATCTAATGCATAGAAACCAACACAGAGAGTCAAGGCAAATGTAAAAATGAAGGAATGTGTTCCAAACAAAAGAACAAGATAAAAAACCTCAGAAAAAGACCTTAATGAAATAAAGATTGGTCATTTATTTGATAGTTCAAAATAATCAGCATAAGGATGCTCACCAAGTTTAGGAGAAGAATAGATGAACAAAGTGAGAATTTCAACAAAGAGATACAAAATACGAGAAAGTAGTAAGTAGAAGTCTCAGAGCTGAGGAACACAATAACTTAACTGAAAAATACAGTAGAGAAGTTTGACATCAGACTAGACCAAGCAGAATAAAGAATCAGCAAACTTGATGACAGGGTAGTAGAATCCACCTGATCAGAATAGCAAAAAGAAAAAAGAAGGAAAAATGGTGAAGACAGCTTAAAGAACTCATGGGACAGCATAAAGCAGACCAACATTCACATTATAGGAGTGCCAGAAAGAGACGAGAGAGAGAAAAGGGCAGAAAATTTATTTGAAGAAATAATGGCTGAAAATTTCTCTAACTTGGGGAAGGAAACAGATATCCAGGTCCAGGAACCACAGAAAGTTCCAAATAAGGTGAATTCAAAGAAACACACACCAAGACACATTATAAATAAATAGTGTGAAAAGTTGAAGAGAAGAAGAGAATATTAAAACCAGCAAGAGAAAAACAACTTGTCACATACAAGGGAACTCCCACAAAATTATCAGGAGATTTTCGACAGAAACTTTGCAGGCCAGAAGGCAATAGCACAATATATTCAAAGGGCTGAAAGAAAAAACTACCAACCAAGAATATTCTACCTGGAAAAGTTGTCATTCAGAAGCAAAGGAGAGATAAGGAGGTTTCCAAACAACAAAAACCAAAGGAGTTCATCACCATTAGACTGGTCTTGTTTTATGTAAGTCTTATAGTAACTACAAAGCAAAAACCTACAGTAAATACACAATAGATAAAGAAAAAGGAATCTAAGCATACTACCATAGAAAATCATCAAATCACAAAGGAAGAGGGAAAAGAAGAAGAAAGGAACAGAGAAATTTAAAAACAGTCAAAAGACAAATTACAATAAGCACATAACTCTCAATAATTACTTTAAATACAAATGGACTAGATTTTCAAATCAATAGAGTGGCTAAGTGGATTACAAAAAAAGAAGAAGACCCATCTATATGCTGCTTACAAGAGACTCATTTCAGGTGTAAGGACACACACAGTCTGAGAGTGAAAGGATGGGAAAACATATTGCGTATCAATGGAAACCAAAAGAAAGCTGGGGAAGCTATACTTATATCAGATGAAATATATTTTAAAACAAAGATTGCAATAAGAGATAAAGAAGAGCATTACATAATGATTAAGGAGTCAATCCAGCAAGATAGTATAACATTTATAAATATTTATGCACCCAACATAGGAACACCTAGATATATAAAAGAAATATTAACATACCTAAAGGGAAAAATAGATAGCAATACAATAATAGTAGGGGACTTTAATGCTCAATTTTCATCAATAAATAGATTATCCAACAGAAAATCAATAAGGAACCAGTGGCCTTAAATGACACTTAAAAGACCAGATGGACTTAACATACATATACAGAACATTCCATCCAAAAGCAACAGAATATACAGTCTTTTCAAAAGCACATAGAACATTCTCCAGGATAGATCATATGCTAGGGCACAAAACAAGTCTTACTAAATTTAAGAAGGCAGAAATTATATGAAGCATCTTTTCAGACCACAAAGGTATGAAACTAGAAATTAATTACAAGAAGAAATTGGAAAATTTATAAATATGTCAAGATTAAACAACATTGAATAACCAATGGGACAATGAAAAAATCAAAAGAGAAACAAAAAAAATCTTGAGACAAATTAAAATGGATATACAACATACCAAAACTTATGGGATGCAGCAAAAGTAGTTTTAAGAGAGATGTTCACAGCAATAAATTCCAAACTCAAGAAACAAGAAAAATATCAAACAACTTGATTTTATACCTCAAAGAATAAGAAGAATGAACAAAGCCCAGAGTGAGTAGAGGGAAGGAAATAATAAAGATCAGAGCAGAAATAAATGAAATAGAAGCCAAAATGAAAAGAGAGACCAAAAATGAAGCATTCAACAAAATAGAGACAATAGAAAAGATCAATGAAACTAAGAGCTGGTTTTTTTAAAAGATAAACAAAATTGACAAAGCTTTAGTTAGACTCACCAAGAAAAAAAGAGAGAGAACTGAATTTAAATCAGAAATAAAAGACGAGACATTACAACTGATACCACAGAAATACAAAGGATCATGAGAGAATACTATGAGCAATTAAATGCCAATAAGTTGGACAACCTAGGAGAAAAGGATCAATTCCTGGAAACATACAACTTACAAAGACAGAACCAAAAAGAAATAGAAAATCTGAACAGACCGATTACTGGTAAGGAGACTGAATCAGTAATCAAAAATTTCCCAACCAACAGAAGTCCAGGGCCAGATGGCTTCACTGGTGAATTCTACCAAACATATAAAAAAGAGTTAATACCAATCCTTCTCAAAATCTTGCCAAAAAATGGAAAAGGAAAGAATACTTCCAAATTCATTTTATGAGGTCAACATTACCCTGATACCAAAATCAGACAAGGATGCCACAAGAAAAGAAAATTAGAGGTCAATATCACTGATGAATATAGAAGCAAAAATCATCAACAAAATATTAGGGAACCAAATTCAGCCATACATTAGATGGATTATACCATGATCAAATTGGATTTATTCCAGGGATGCAAGGATGGTTTAATATCTACAAATCAATCAATGTGATATACCACATTAACACAATGAAGGATAAAAGTCATATGATCATGTCAATAGATGCAGGAAAAGCATTTGACAAAATTCATCATCCATTTCTGATAAAAACTCTCAGCAAAGTGGGGTTAGAGGGAATGTACCTTAGCATAATAAAGGTCATATATGACAAGCCCACAACTAGCATCATCCTCAATGATGAAAAGCTGAAAGTTTTTCCTCTAAGATCAGGAACAAGACAAGGATGCCCACTCCCACCATTTTATTCAACTTAGTATTGGAAGTCTTAGTCAGAGCAGTTAAGCAAGTAAAAGAAAGAAAAGGCATCCAGATTGGAAAGGAATAAGTCAAACTGTAACTATTTGCAGATGATATGATACTATTTATAGAAAACACTAAAGATTCCACCAAAAAACTGTTAGAACTAAGAAATGAATTCAGTAAAGTTGCAGGATACAAAGTCAATATACAAAAATCTGTTGCATTTCTGTATATTAATAGCCAACTATCAGAAAGAGAAATTAATAAAACAATCACATTTACAATGGCATCAAAAAGAATAAAATAGCTAGGAATAAATTTTACCTAGGAGGTGAAAGACCTGTACCATGAAAACTATAAGATATAAGACATTGATAGAAGAAATTGAGGAAGAAACAAATAAATGGAATGATATTCCATGCTCATGGATTAGAATAATTAATATTGTTAACATGTCCATACTACCCAATGCAATCTAAAAATTCATTGAAATCCCTATCATAAGTCCAGTGGCATTTTTCACATAAGTAGAATAAAGAATCCTAAAATTTGTATAGAACCACAAAAGACTCCAAAATAGCCAAAACTATCTGAGAAAGAAGAACAAAGTTGGAGGCATCATGCTTCCTGATTTCAAACTATATCACAAAGCTATAATAATCAAAACAATATGGTACTGGCATAAAAACAGATACATAGATCAATGGAGCAGAATGGAGAACCCAGAAATAAACTCACAGCTATATGGTCAATTCATGACAAATAAGCCAAAAATATACTATAGGGAAAGAACAGCCTCTTCAATAAATTGTGTTGGGAAAACTGGACAGCCACTTGAAAAAGAATGAAACTGGACCACTATCTTATACCATATACAAAACTTAATTCAAAATTCATTAATGACTTGAGTGTACAGCCTGAAACCATAAAACTCCTTAAAGAAAACATAGGCAGTAAGCTTGACATGCATCTTGGTGATGATTTCTTTGGATTTAGCACCAAAAACAATGGCAACAAAAGCAAAAATAAACAAGAGGGACTACATCAATCTAAATAGCTTCTGCACAGCAAAGGAAACCATCAACAAAATGAGAAGGAAAACTACTAAATGAGAGAAAATATTTGCAAATCACATATCTGATAAGGGATTAATATCCAAAATATATAAAGAGTTCATATAACTCAATAACAAAAAAAATCCAATTAACAAATGGGCAGAGGATCTGAATAGACAGTTTCCCAAAGAAAACATACAGATGGCCAACAGATGCATGAAAAAGTGCTCAACATCACTAAACATCAGGGAAATGCAAATTAGAACCACAATGAGATATCGCTTTACATCTGTTGGAATGGCTATTATCAAAAAGACAAAGAATAACAAGCACTGGTGAAGATGTGGAGAAAAGAAACTCCTCGTGCACTGTTGGTGGGAATGCAAATTGGTGCAGCCACTATGGAAATTAGTACAGAAATTTCTCAAAAAATTAAAAATAGAGCTACCGTATGATCCAGTAATTCAATTCTGGGTATTTATCTACAGAAAATGAAAACACTAACTCAGATAGATGCATGCATCCCTATGTTCATTGCAGCATTATTTAAAATAGCCAAGACATGGAAATAACCTAAGTGTCCATCAATGGATGAATGTTTAAAAAAGATGCAGTGTATATGTATATATAATGGAATATTATTCAGCCATAAAAAAGAATGATATCTTGCCATTTGCAACAACATGGATAGAGCTTGAAGGCATTATGCTAAGTAAAATAAATCAGAGAAAAACAAATACCATATGATCTCACTTATATGTGGAATAAAACAAAAACAAACAACCCAGAACTCACAGATTGGTGATTGTTAGAGGTGGGGGTGGGGCTGGGTGAAATGGATGATGGGGGTCAAAAGATACCAACTTTCACACAAAATAAAGTATAAAATAAATAAGTCCTGAGGATGTAGTGTACAGCATGATGACTGTAGTTAATAACACTGTACTGTATATTCAAAAGTTGCTAAGACAGTAGATCTTAAAAGTTCTCATCACAAGCAAAAAAATTTGTAATCACTCTGGAAGTGGATGCTAACTAGACTTATTGTGGTGATCATTTCATAATATATACAATTACCAAATAGTTGTGTTGTACACCTGAAATTAATATAATATATGTCAACTATATCTTGATAAAACAGAACACATAAGACAAACGAACAAACAAAAAGATTGAAATTTGGGATACAATTAGAGATCTAAACCATTTGACCTGATTTTGCAACTCTAGCTATTTTTGTTTTCAGAAGTGGAAGAAGTTGACCGCTAACTACTTCCCTTTTTTTAATTGAAGTAACATTGGTTTATAACATACAAATTTTGAGTGTACATCGCGACAACATGGATGGACCTTGAGGGTAATATGCTAAGCAAAATATGTCAGACAGAGAAAGATAAATACTGTAAGATTTCACTCATATGTAGAAGATAAAACAACAACAACAGACACACACGTAGACACAGAGAATGGATTGATGGTCACCAATGACCACTTTTAAATGCTGAATTTGTTCTTTTCACTTTCACGGACCTGGGCATCATCAGTGTTTTCAAGTAAATTAAATGAAAGAAAGACATCCAGAAAGAAAGAACTTTCTCGAGGTATATTTATTCCTAATGCTTGTCCTATTTTCTACCACGAAACAGGTTTTTCTGCCAAAGATTCCCACCTGGAGCTGGATCGGTGGGGACAACATCATCTGCTTTGCTGAATTAACGCTTGGATTTATCTCCCAGGGCTGTTTGGTGCCAGGCTTGTGCACCTTTCTAACGTCTCTATTTGTTGAGCAAAACAGAAAGGTAACCTTGTAAATTGATGTTGAATCTTGGCTCTATCCCCATTTCCTCACATGCTAGGATCAGAAATAGAAAATAAAAATTCAGGAAAGCAAGAAGGCCCTAAGAAATGAGATTTGACTTCCACTGAGCTGAGAAAGGTTTGAGAGATCTGGACCGAAGTCCTAGGTACTGCATTGATCTTGAGGGAGTTATTTGTCTTATTCTTGCCTAAGAGTATTTATCTGCAAAACAGAAACCATAACTCTGCTTTCTACCTGCAGCCCACTGTTATGAAAGTAAATGTATTCATAAAAGTAGAAGCACTTTGAGTTATTGAAAGTAGAAATATAAATAAAGGTTATATTATTAGTGGAGAAGTCGTATATTTAAATATAAATTAAAGGCAAAATAATTGACATAAATAACTCACCAAACAGAAATAACAATACAAATGATAATTAAAATCTAATTTTCCAGGTTATTTTTGGGACATTCCATGCAGTAACAATAATAGTGACCCCATACTATGTGCCTACTATGTGTTATACATTTTAAATATGTTTCCCCTCAGTAGGGTTTCAAGGTAGCATCCCAGTCATGGGTCAGTGAAGCCAACTAACTTGACTGTGTAGTAAGCTCATGAATAGCAAAGGTGGAATTGTCTGACCTATGGTCCTACCACTGTGCCCCATTTGTTGGGTATCTACTCACAGTCTCCCACCTCAGATTCTTTGATGCCTTTGTCTGAGACAAAATAAGTGGTTAAAAGGGGTTATTGAGATGAACTACTATAGCACACAGAACAGCCTTCCAAATGCCAGTCCCATGAAATGCTCCAGGAAAGGTGTTCTGACTCTCAGCTGGCCTGATATCCTTTCTCCAAAGCCTCTTGGAGAGTGACCTTTCTCTCCATTTAATTATGAGTCCACATTTGCTTTTTCTTATACTCAATTTCCCTCTTGGCCTCTCTTTGCACTTGATTTCCTTTGTTCAAGAGTCAAAAAGTGTTTACATCTTTTCCAGTTCCTTCCCTGGTGCTGTTAAGAAAAGCAAAAGAGAGGAAATATGCTCTGGCCAGCAAAATGCTAACAGGAGAACACAGAATTCTACTACAATTCCTTCTGCGAGTGTGAGGAGATACCATATACTGACAAATGGAAAAGACCATCGGCCACTGGGAAAGGGCTTGATGCTACTACAGTGAACATGCTTTAACTTTCACCTAATGGTCACTGTGTAGGGCCGGCCCAGGAAATGGCTTCTAAGGAAATTGTCTTTGCCTGTGTTGTATGCTTAGAGAGTGGAAGCTAACTGCAGCATCTGTTGTGACGATTGTGATTTTAATCTCCATGGCTGGAGAAAATAAATGGAATGAGAACTCCATATGTAGACTTTATCTCTTTTATGGAAATATAGAAGGTAGAGATGCAAAACCAGCCCTATTTTTTTGTTAATCTAAAGTTTTAACCTCCTCAAGGAGGGTGGACGCTTGTCAATATTCGTCATACGATGGCTTTTGGAATACAGGAATTGAGAGAGAGAGATTTATGGTCGTGATAATTCTCTTTTTGTTTGTTTTGGAAGTGAAGTCTGACAACTTCTTTCAAAAATCCTAAACTGGGCAGTCAGGGTAAGGTCTTTTAATGCTGTACTCTGTACTGGTGCTTCGGATTCTGTAATGAACTATTAACTTGGGTTTAATGGCTAGAACTCCAGTGCCTTATGTCTCATTTTTGGGGGATTAGACACTTTTATTTTCTCTGACTGTCAGTTTCTGTGTCTATAAAATGAGAATTATTAGTCTCATAATCTTATTTTTCTAAGTATTGAACTAATATTTGTAAAACTTCTGAGTACTCAGATTAGGAGACTTTAAATCAATGCAGTGTGTTTTGACTATATTGATTACATGATAAGAAATTATGGTCTGAAGAACATTTTTGGTTGGTTCTAGGCACGGAACATTGCCTTAAGCTTAAACTTAGATTAGATCTAATCTAACTGGTTTACTTGAACTCCCTGAATCTGCTATCCAAACCCTAAATCCATCTTGTCTCCCTGTTTCCATTTCTGATCTTTTAAAGACTCAAGAAGACTTCTCCATCTTCATGGTTACCATTTTTTATCCTCTTTCAAAACTGAAACATTTAGATTAAAAGGTCAAAGCTAAGTTCTTTAGTAAAGGGGACTTAAATAGTGGTATTAACTGCCCAGCAAGGTGACCCCCCCCCCCCCAACAGAGGAATTTAAGAAAGTGGGAAAAAGCAGAGGATTCAGCTGAATCTTGGGAAGAGGATGATGTGTGCCCAGATTGCCTGAAATAGGTGGTTCTTTTTAGCAAGGCAGAATTTCTTGTTTGTGTGTATGTTTTTGTTTTGTTTTTCCTAAACCACAAGATGGCCACCTGAGGAGTATTTTTGAATTGTCCCTAACTCTCCACTGCTCCAGTGTTTCAGAGTTTATAGAAATTCCAGACTTTCATCTGAGGTTCTGGGCTTTAAGGTGCCTGTCCTGACATGTCAGAGCAGTTGGTGGTGATTCTGATGGCAACAGGTGGGGGAGAATGAGGACGAGATAAATATAACTAAATTCCGGGAGATCTTACACTAATGTCAGAGATGAGTTACCTAACAACCCTGCTCCACTCAGGCTGCATTTAGCCTTTTTGAGAGAGAGTCTTCTCCCTTCACAGCTCCCATTTCTCTAGAAGTCTTCTGCTGTCCTTGATTTGTACATTCTCATTTCCATTGATTAGGATGGCTCTCTGAGTTACTTTGATCCTATGAAGGGTTCTGATACTGGGCAGAAGCCATGAAAAGTTTTTCTTTGTGGTATGTGGTTAGTAGAAAACTGATATGTTTAAAAATCAAACCTAATATGTTAAAAAACTAGCCATATCTAGAGAGAGACAACTTAGCTTCTATATATTCTTCCCATCTTATTTGTTACTGACTCAAAAACCAGTCTACATTGCTGAAATTTTTAGGAAAAGAATTGTAATTTCCAGCAAGGAGTCTTGGATACCATCTGGGAAGAAACTAAGTCATAATACTTCCACTTCATTCTGAACTCTCGAGTGAAGACAGTGGAGATGCACCTTTTAGTTCTTCCTTTGACATTTCTCTGGTTAAGCAGTAGGACAAATCTCCTTTCTATGACCTAAGTGCAATAGGTACTGGATTGCTGCTTAGCAGAATATACAACTTGAATGATAACATCCTACATTCCATGTTATTGTGCTTCATGTGGCATGGTTGTTTTTCCAGATTTCTCCTAAATGGCCCTGGCAAAAATATTTCTTTAATGGCCTGAAGAACAAAATCCTGACTCAACGTCTCTCTGATGACTTTGCTGGAATGAGTTTTCCTGAAGTTTCCCGGTAAGCTCAGAGAAATACTTTCTTCATTCATTATGCAACGACATTCTTTCAACAATGTTCATTGAGGGCTCACTGTAGGCTAGGCTCCACGACAAACACTTAAGACATAAGAATGAAGAAGTCTGAGAATCTGCAACCTAAAAGTTTACAGCCTATGTGGGACAATTTCATCCCTGTCCCAGTTGGCAAGCTGGCCGTGAGTTACTTCAGGATGGATTCACTTAGAAGTTAACATTCTACATTTGGGAGGCCCTTCCTTTGCTGAGGGGCTGGTGTTCTCCCAGGTGGATATCACAAAGCTTGGTCATACTATTTTGAGCTAGCGCCCTGCTCGCCTCTCTTTCCTCACAGTGCTTGTCTTCCTTCCCAGGCTCTGCTTTGTGAAGATGCACCTCCTGCTGATAGCCATCGAACAGAAACCCACAGTTCACGGTTACTGGTACCAATGAGCCTTCAAATCTCTTCAGTTTTTCATCAGACGAGAATCTTTATGATTAAGACTTTTCCAAAAGTACAGCCATAACTAAGCATTTTGCCATTTGTCGAGAGCCAGCCTATTGGGCGCCCAGGCTGCTGTGGTGCATTTAGTACTGTCTCTAACGATTGGGGTTAGAATCTAATGACTGGGGTTAAAATGATTACCCTAGTGGGTACACAGGCCTTTTTCTACAGCCCTGCCCCAATTATCTCTCATGAGCAGGGGAGAGAAGAAGTGGTCACTTTCTTAGATCTGTTCTTCTTAGTATACTACCAGATCTTGCAAATCTTGACCAAATAGAATTATTTGTGATAAACGTGTCCCCACAAACTCTGGTCTTAGAAACAAATCTGCAAAGTATGGCAAAACAGGAATCTGACTGGCCCACTAGAAAAAGTCTGCTGTTGATAAAGCTGCTGGGTAGGTAAAGGAAAGAGGTAACATTATCAGGCCACCAGCATTTCCTGAGAACCCATATTTGATAATATGAGAGGTAAGAGAAGTTATCATGTAATAAAAAAGAAAATCTAGGACAAACGGAAAAGGAATAAGCCACAATGATACAGAGATGTAAGATGCTGAAAAATAAGAAAAAGTGGCAAATGGACCAGGGAACAAGAAAGGCTGTTACGTTGGCTTATGAGTGTTTTTTAGTAGAAAACTAACTTGAGTGAAATTGGAATCAACAACTGGATTCTGATCCTGATTATAATTTGCTAGTCCTGTGGCCTTGGAGAAGTGTTTATCATATGTGAAATGAGGAAATCATATTAGTTAATACCTAAGACCCCTTCCAGCTCTGAAATTGACATTACCAGGAGCCCTGGAATTATAGGGAAATAGTCAAAATTCAGTAATTTTGAATCATCTGATATGGACTACGAAAGGATGATTTTGTACGAAATGTTGGGAAAGAAGAAAAGATATGTCTAAGTAGAGAGGATGCAAAAGATATCTGGGCAAAAGAAATTAGTGGAGTACTGTATAAGCAAGTCATTAAGGAGACAATAATGAATAGTATTGTCTGGCTGGCTAAATTCTATTTAACAATCCTGCCACACTCAAGAAAACTTCAATATCTAGACCTATGCACAAATGGCCTTTCTACTGGAAATAGGTCATGGTAAAAAGATGAAGTCTTAGAATCATAAGGCAGGCTGTTTGGGTTTCAGATTGGCCCAAACTTGATCAAGTTTTACCATCTTTGGCTTTGTATCAGAATTATTTGCAAAGTTTTAAAGACGTGTGGATACCAAAACCCCACTTCTGAACTTTACAAATCAAAATCTCCATGGGTGAGGGTCTGAGAATTTTTAAGTCCCATGATATAGACAGTTTATTCACTGGTATTTGGAAACTACTGGACCAAATGTTCTCAGGATCCTTTCCAACTCTAACATCCTAGTTTTATGTAAACTTTATTAAGATGATTATTAAGACATTCTAGACAGGAAACATGAATATTTTTTAAGCAGCTAATTTCCACATATATTCAAGAGGTCCTGGTGCTGTTTACTACCTAGCACACACCTACCCTCAGTGAAAGAGGAACCTGCTCCAAAATAGATTTAACTTTGGTTTCTCATCTAAAAGTCAGGTGAATCAAAGGGATTAAAACCTGATGTGGCAAAATATTGATAACTGCAGTCTCCTACATGATTGCTACTTCATGACCAACAGTGCTGTAAGCATTGTACTTACATTAACTCTTGAATCCTCACAACAATGCTATGAGGATGGTTACACCTTTTAGTTGCATTTTGCAGAGGAGGAAGCTGAGGCCCAGAAAGGTTAAAAAGCAAGCTCACACCACTCCCAAGTGGCAGAGCCAGAATCTGAACTCCGTCTTGTTTCTGTGGCTGTGCTTCTCATCACAAAGCTGTGCTAAATCCACCACAGCGACTATAAGTGGAAGGAAAATAGGGCATCTCAGTGGCTGGGTGAGTATGCTGGAAAACTGGGGAAAAGCTATCTTTTCTCACCTTTTATTTTCTCTTCTAATTGACACACTTGAACAGACTCTAAGACTTGCAAAAGCCCTGGATAATCATAAGGATTTGTCTTAGGGGATAATTTGTCCCCTGCTAAGAGATAAAGCTGGATCTGACCCCAGATCTAGTTAATGTTCTTGGTTTGTTCCAGTGGCGAACATGCTCTAATAGCACGGCTGGCCATGACTCATGAAGAGGCATCAAGCAATAATGCCAGTTTGGGAAAATGTTCAAAAGAAGTTCACCTCTTCTTTCAAATGCAACCAGAGATATTATCATGACTGTATCTTCATAACTAAATATTTAACGTAAGCGCAGAGAACCCTCTCGTAAAAAAAAAGAAAAAGGAGATATGAAGATACAACTAAGCACACGCTTGCTAACTAGTGAGCATCAACCAATGCTATTTAGGGGATAGAGGGCACAAGTCCATGGTCTTTCTCTTTCAAAGTTAAAAATAATTGTTCCACTCATTAATATCAGTCCGTTCAATAAATTCAGTGTTGAAAAAATATCACCCAGTTGTCTCAGGTGATAATCTACCTGAATATGGCTATTCAGCCTCTTTCTGCCTTGGCGTAGGCTGAAGAGCTTTCATTGTGCAAGCCCTTTTATATTTGTAAGGCTCTAACACTTGCACGTTACTTGAGAGTACCCTAACAACAAAATAAGCTTCGCCAAAATGAAGACTTGACCCTTTTTCAATGTGACTATAAAAGCAGTGTGATTTAAAGGAGGAAAGGAGTACTTTTGTACCATGTCCAAACAAAATGAGGGGAGGTATGGGTTTATAAGACCTCACCGTACCAGAGGTCTGAAATAAAGGAAATAAAAACAGGAGATCCTGACAAACATAAGGAGAAATGTGAGGAACTCAAATAGGCATATGTAACGTGAAGAGTAATATTAATGAGTAATAGAGTACTGCATCAAGGAGTATCATGGATGAAATTTATAAGACAGCATCTTCAAACACACAAACTTTAAGAAAATAGAAAATCAAAATGTTCAAGTAATATAGAAATAGAAACAATTCATACGGTTCCTGCTCTCAAAAATCTTGCGGTCAAAATAGACAAAAATAAAGTCAAAAGAAATATACAGGTTCAAAAATGGTACAGGTGAACAAAAGGAACTTTTGAATCCAGCTGGTTAATTTGACGTAATTTAATTTTAAATGGCAAGTAGCCTAAGGATGAACACCTCTACTATGACCGTAAGACTAGCAACTGTGTGGCCTTGGCCAATTTGGCATTGGATTCACAAGGCTCCATGCAGCTAAGTTGGATTGACCATCTCAGATTCAGGACAGAGTCCAGGGAGGGGGCTCACCCTTAAGCACAGCTGTGTATGCAGCTCAGCAATTATGTTATGACGTGGCTCCCCTTAGTGTATTTAGCAGTAATGAAACAAAGAATTAAATATAGTCAAATTCACATTTTCTACTGCATTTGGCAGTAAAAGGAGATTGAATCCTATTAACCCTTCAATTTAGAGAATCCATTGGTAATGACAGAATGAAATACCAAATATTGCCACAGAAATTGGAGAGAAAAATTACTGTATTTTTATTTTCTGTTTCCAGTGGTCTGGTACTAAATCCATCTGCACAAGTTAAGCTGCATAAGAACACATTAGGGTTCTTTATTGCTGAATCTGCAAAGGAAGTCAGAAGGTAATTTTTTTTTTTTATCACTTTACAGGGAGAAAGTCCTAAAGCAAATGCAACTTAATGGCAGGCAGACTGAGTCAGCATCATGCTCCCTTTGTGTTAAGCCTCACATAAGTCCTTCTTGATTTGTCTTCATTGTCCAGAGCCTTCTTTTACTGTACCAGCTGTCACAGTGACGTGCATGTTCCTGAGCTAATAGAAGAATGTAGCTGCAAACACAAGAGCCATCGATTCACCACAGGTAACTGCACTTCGTATCTGGCTGTCCTCAGCCCAGCTTCTGGGGGCATGTCTCTTAAAAGACAATGCCCATCTGAACTTGGCCAGGAAGTGGCAGACATTTCCGCATTGGGCATACAAGACCTGAGAATCAGTCTTTTAGAGCTAGAAGAAACCTTACTAGTCATCCAGTTCAACTCCTTCACAGGCTAGACAGATGAGTTTCAAAAGTGATTCAGTGATGTTGTCCAAAGTCACAAAGCCTGTTGGAGGCCCTGCCCAACTTAATCCCAAGCACGCTGACTTTCAGCCATTGTTTGCTCGCTACATCGCACTGGTCTCCCTAACTTCAGTCTGGAAGTTCAGCCTGTATCTGACTGCTTGGTTGGCCATAAGGATGCCACCTCATGACCATGCCCTTTTGTTAAAATTAAATTTTTTACTGAGATATATTTGACATACGACATTGTGTAAGTTTAAGGTATACAACATATTGATTTGATACATTTGTATTGCAATATGATTACCAGTGTATCCTTAGCTAACACCTCTATCGTGTCACTTAATTATCCTTTCTTCTCGTGTTGGGAACAATACCATCCCTTGAGGGATCTGCTTCCTTCATGGATTCCAGGGAGTTTAAAATTTACTCATCCTGACACAGTGTTGAGGAAAAGTAACTTTCTCTCTTTTCTCTAGTTGAACTCAATAGCTTGCCAAGAATCCTTTCTACTCAGTAGCGGGAAAAGAAAAATTAATCTCAAGCATTCATGATAACTTAGTCCCATCTGGTTTAAAACTTAATCTCTTTCAGGTATGTTAAAATTCTTTGGGTAAAACCCCAGTGTCTCAGCATTTAAACTTAAGTCAAAATTTCAACTTCCTATCAGTACTATTCTTATCTCTAAGGTTCTTATCCTCTCCTTCTCCCCAGCATTCTATTTAAATGCAGGAGTAAACTTGCTTAACATCACGATTGTTCTTATAGTGCACAGCAAGACATCCTTTCATGCAAGTACTGACTGGTCTCTGAGGTGCCTCATTCCCTTTGGTCTGTGTCAGTTTCTGTGACCTCTGCATCAGCAGCCAGTGACTCTCTTCCTCCTGGCTTTGGGTCGCCTTCTGTCATTTGTTGCTGAAATCCATTGTTCCCGCCATAGCTTCTGGTCTTGAGGTCTCCAAAGCCACTTTTCGCATATTCGTAGTCTTTTCATCCATATGTTATTTTGGTTTCTTGGCCATTTGGGATTTTTCAATCTCCCCATGTGTGTACGTATGTCAGGATGTGGGAACATGGGTGGATGTCCTCTCAGGCACTCTCCCTGCTAAAACACACGTGCCACCAGGTCTCCTCTTCTGTAGTCATCTTGTGTTGTTACTAAACACTCCTGCAAGTACACTCCACCAAAAATCCACATGAAAAGGGAAGCACCTCTCTCATTTTCTCCCCTTGCACACCACAAAACTATCATATTTTCCTTGTCTAGCTACCCCTCAACAACCTGAAACATTAGGTGTGTGTATAGGGTGGGGGAGACTGGGTCCTTTCTCAGGCTCTGTCATTTTTCCTAATAGCTTTATCGAGACGTAATTTAAATACCATTAAATAAATACCATATTGATTTAAAGTATATAATAGCTCAGTGGGTTTTAGTTGGTAAACAGACTTGTGTAACTACCCCCACAATCAATTTTAGAACATTTTCTGTACCTCAAAAACAAACTCCATACTCAATAGTGGTCACTCCTTATTCTCTTCTTCCCACACCCCTAGCAACCACTGGTCTACTTTCTGTCTTTACAGATTTGCCTGTTCTGGTTGCTTCATGAAAAGAGAATCGTACAGTGTGTGGCCTTTTGTGTCTGGCTGCTTTCCCTTAGCTGTGTTGTAGCATGTATCAATACTTCATTTCCTTTTATGGCTGAATAATACTCCATTGTATGGATATACTTTATTTTCTTTGTTCATGCATCTGTTGATGGACATTTGGATTGTTTCTACCTTTTGGATATTGTGGATAATGTTGCTATGAATATTGATGTGCAGATATGTGCTTGAGTTCCTGCTTTCAATTTTTTGTGGATATATCTGGAAGTAGAATTGCTCAATCAAGTATTAATTCTATGTTTAATTGTTTTTTTTCAAGGAGGTTTATCCATGAGCTAACATCTGCTGCCAATCCTCCTCCTTTTGCTGAGGAAGACTGGCCCTAAGCTAAGATCTGTGCCCATCTTCCTCTACTTTATATGTGGGACGCCTGCCACAGTATGGCTTGACAAGCGGTGCATAGGTCCCCACCCGGGATCTGAACTGGTGCACCCCGGGCCACCAAAGCGGAACGTGTGAACTTAACTTCTGTGCCACCGGGCTGGCCCATATGTTTAATTTTTTGAGGAACTACCATACTGTTTTCCACAGCAACTGCATCATTTTACATTCCCCACCAGTAATGCACAAGGATTGCAATTTCTCCACATCCTATCCAATACTTATTTTCCTTTTTTAAAAATAATACCCATCCCAATGGGTGTAAAGTAGTAGCTTATTGTGGTTTTAATTTGAATTTCCCTAATGGTTAATGATGTTGACCATCTTTTCATGAAGATCTTAATGGCTATTTGTATATCTTCTTTGAAGAAATATCTATTCAGATCCTTTGCCCATTTTTAAATTGGAGTATTGTCTTTCTATTATTGAGTTATATAAGGTCTTTATATATTTTAGATATATGTCCCTTTTCAGATTTGCAAATATATCTCCTATTTTGTGATTTGTCTTTACATTTTCTTCATATAATTTGAAGCACAGAAATGTTAAACTTTGTTGAAGTCCAATAATGTATTTTTCCTTTTGTCGCTTGTGCTTTTGTGGAATATTGAAGAAGGCTTTGACCAACCTAAGGTCATGAAAAGTTTACTTCAATATTTTCTTCTAAGAATTTTATATTTTTAGCTCTTACATTTAGGTCCATGATCCATTTTGAGTTGATTTTTGTGTATGGTGTGAGGAAACAATACAAGTTCATTCTTTTCAATATGGATATCCACTTGCTAAGCACCATTTTGTTCCAAAGGCTGTTCCTTCCCTATTGAACTATTCTTGGCACCTTTTGAAAAAGCAGCGGACTTAAAAGTGTGAGTTTATTCCTGGAATCTCAATTCTGTTCCATTAGTCTACGTGTCTAGTTTTATGCAAGTACCACACTGACTTGATTACTCTAGTTTTATGTTTTGAAATTAGGAAATATGAATCTTCCAACTTTGTTATTCTTTTTCAAGATTGTTTTGATTATTCTGGTTCCCTACATTTCCACATGAATTTTAGGATAAACATGTCAATTTCTGTAAAGAAGCCAGCTGGGATTTTGACTGGAATTTTGTTTAATCTGTAGGTCAATTTTAGATACACTGCTACTTAACTATGTAAGTCTTCTGATTCACGAACATGTGATGTCTACATCTATTTAGGTCTTTAATTTCTTTCGATTATGTTTTATAATTTTCAGATAATAGGTCTTACGCTACTTTTGTTTTTAAGTATTTAATTCTTTTTTAATGCTATTGTAAATGAAAATTTTTTCTTGATTTTGTTTTCAGATGATCCATTGTACATGTATAAAAATACAATGGATTTTTGTATATTGATCTTGTATCCTGCAACCTTACTGAATTATTTTAGTAGGTCTAATTTTTTTTGTTACATTTTATTTCATTTGCTTGCCTAATTGCTCTGGAATTGTCTCCACTACAATGTTGAATAGAAGTGGTAAAAGCTTGTATCCTTATTTTGTTCTTGACCTTAGGAGAAAGCGTTAGGTATGATCTTAACTGTGGGTTTTTCATAGACGCCTTTTATGTGTTTGAGGAAGTTTTCTTCTATTCTCAAATTGTTAACTTTTTTTTCTTTTTTTATAGTGAAGCATTTTGGCCTTTGTCAAATACTTTTTTTTAATAAGGATGTGGTTCTTGTCCTTTGTTCCATTGAAGTGGTATATTACATTAATTGATTTTCAGATGCTAAACCAATCTTGTGTCCCAGGAGTAAACCCCATTTGGTCATAGGGTAAAGTCCTTTTTATATGTGCTAGGTTTTGTTTGCTAGCATTTTGTTGAGGAAGTGTGCTTCTATATTCAACAGAGATGTTGGACTATGGTTTCCTGCTTTTTGTCATGTCTTTGTCTACTTTTGCCATCATGGTAAAATTGGAAGCAAAGAATGAATTGGGAAGCCTTCTCTCTTCTTCTCTATTTTGGAAGAGTTTGTGAAGTAACCCTTCTTTAAACATTTGACAGAATTTTAATGTTGAAGCCATCTGGGCCTGACTTTATTTTTTGATTTTTAATTCAATCTCTTTACTTGTTATAGATCTATTCAGATTTGCTATTTCTTTTTGATACAGTTTTGGTGGTTTTGTCTTTCTATGAATTTGTTCATTTAATTCATATCAAATTTGTTCACAAATAACGAATTGTATACAAAAGTGTTCTCTTATAATCCTTTTTATGTTTGTCAGGTCAGTAGTAAAATTCCCCCATTTATTAACACGAGTGTCCCCTCATTTTTGTGACCAGTCTTGTGAAAGTGCTGGTCAGTTTTGTTGGGTTTTTCAAAGAATCAACTTGTGTTTTAATTGATTTTTCTCTATTTATTTTTTATCTTTTAATTAAATTATTTCCACTCTAACTTTTATTATTTCCTTGTTTTAGCTTTATATGGGTTAATTTGCTTTTCTTTTCTCAGTGTCTTAAGATGAAATTTTAGGTTAGGTCATTGATTTCAGATCTCTTTTCTTCTTTAGTAAATATAGGCATTTACATCTATAAATTTTCCTCTAAGCACTCTTTAGGGGCATGCCATATTTTTGATATGTTGTGTTTTTATTTTCATTCATCTAAAAGTATTTTGTAATTTCACTTGTGATTTCTTTTTTTAACCCATTGGTTATTTAGGAGTGTGTTGTTTCTATTTTCACATATTTATGAATTTCTTTAATTTTCTCATTTCATTCCATTGTTATTGGAGAGCATACTTTGTATAATTACAATATTCTAAAATTCGTTGAGGCTTGTTTTATGGCCTAGTACGTGATCTATCCTGGAGAACATTCAACACATACTTGAGAAGACTACGTATTCCTCTGCTGTTGACTGAAGTCTTCTACAGATGTCCTTTAAGTCTAGTTGATTATAGGGCTGTTCAAGTCTTCTATTTCCTTGCCGATCTTCTGTCTAGTCATTCTATCTATTATTAAAAAGTAGGGTAATGAAGGCTCCAGTTATTCCTGTTGAATTGTTTATTTCTCCATTCAAATATGTCAGCTTTGTGTCATGTATTTTGGATTTCTACTGCTACATGCGTATGTGTCTGTATTTGTTATATCTTTTTGATAGACTGACCATTTTATCATTACAAAATGTCTCTGTCTTTAGTAACATGTTTGTCTTAAATTCTATTTTGTGTGAAATTAGTATAACTACTCTACCTTTCTTTGATTACCATGTGCATGAAATATCTTGTTTCATCCTTTTTCCTTCAACCTGTTAGTATCTTTGAATCTAAAGTATGTATCTTGCCTGCAGCATACATTTGGAGCATTTTTTTAATCCATTCTGCCAATCCCTGCCTCTTTATTGCAGAGTTTAGTCCATTCACGTTTAATGTAATTACTGTTAGTATTTACATTTACCATTTTGCTGTTTGTGTTTTCTATGTGATATCTTTTTTAGTTCTTAAATCATTTATTAATTCTTTCTTTTGTGTTAGATATTTTCTAGTGCACCATTTTAATTCCCTTGCCATGTATTTTCATATACATTTTTGAGTTATGTTCTTGGTAATTGGACTGAGGTTTGCCACTAACATTACAGTGTATAACAATCTAGCTTGAATGAATCCAAAATTAATTTCCATTATATACAAAACTTTGTTCTTATATAGTTCCATTTCCTCCCTTTATGTTCTTATCATCACAAATCATATCTTTATATATGTGTGCCCATCAACATAGATTATCTTTGTGGAGTCTAAATGTAATCACAAGGGTCTTTGTAAAAGGGAGGCAAAAGGAGGGGATTTAACCACATATATAAGAGAAAAAGCCTTGAAGTGAAAGAAAGCAATGGAAAGAGATTCAGAGAGAGATGTTATGCCACTGTCTTTGAAGAGGGAGGAAGGGGCCACAAGGCAAGGAATGTTGTTTTAAGCTATCAAGTTCATGGTAATTTGCTACAGCATTATAGGAAAATAATTCACATAGAGTAATATTTTTCATCAAATTTGGGAAGATTTAATTCATTATTTCTTAAAGTATTTTTTTTATGCTCCTTCATTTCTCTTCCCTCCTATTGGTCCTCCCTTTACATATATATGGTGCACTTAATAGAGATCCACTTTTTTCTGAAACTGTTCATTTTTCTTCCTTCTTTTCTTTCTCACTTGCTTGCTCACTCTCACTCTTGCTTTTTTGGATTGCATAATATCTATCAATCTCTGTTTATATTTGCTGACTCCTTCTTCTGGCAATTCAAATCTGCTGTTAGGCTCTGCCTTGGTTTCCAATTGCTATTGTAACAAATTTAGTGGTTTAGTGAGAAATTAACATTTATCATCTTACTGTTCAGACTTCTAAAATGGGTCTCACTGGGCAGGGGAGGGTCAGCATGGCTGTTTCTCTATGGAAGTTCTAGGCGAGGATCAATTGTCTTGCTTTTTTCAGCTCGTAGAGGCTGTCTGTATTACTTGGCTCATGACTCCCTTCTGTCATACAAAGCCAGCAATGTCTTTCTCATTTCTCATTACTCTGATTCTGCTTCCATCATCACATGTTTTTCTCTGGCTCTGGCTCTTCTGTTTCCCTGTTCCACATGTAAAGAACTGTGATTACATTGGACTCACCTGGAAAATCTCTTCAGGCGAGATTATTAGCACCTTTAATTCCATCTGCACGTTGAATCTCCCTTGCCATATACGGCATAACGTACTCACCAGTTCTGGGGATTAAGACATGAACATCTTTCAGGGAGGCAAGCTTTTTCTGCCTACCACAGGCCCCTTGATTCATTTCCTAGGGCTGTCATAACAAATGACTGTAAACTGGGTGGCTTAAAATAACAGAAAATTATTTTCTCACAGTTCTGAGGCTAGAAGTCTGAAATAAAGGTGCCAGTGGTGCTACTCCCCCAAAAAACTCCAGGGGAGAATCCTTCCTTGCTTTGTTTCTTCCAGTTTCTGTGTCTCCCGGCATTCTTTGTTTTTGGCAGCATAACTCCAATCTATGTCTCCATCTTCACATGGCCCTTTTTCTTACGTCTCTTCTTCAAGTCTGTCTGTTCTCTTCTTCTTATAAGGACACCAGTCCTTGGACTTAGAACTCACCCAAAATCCAGGATGATTTCGTCTTCAGATCCTTAACTAATTACATCTGAAATGATACTCTTTCCATTTAAGGTACTGTCTCAGTCATCTTGGGCTGCCATAACAAAATACTATAGACTAGATGGCTTAAACAACAAAAATTTATTTTCTCACAGTTTTGGAGACTGAAAAGTCTAAGATCAAGGTGCTGGCCAATTCAGTTCCTTGTAAGAGCCCTCTTCCTGGCCTGCAGATGGCCGCCTTCTCACCGTGTCCTCACCCGGCAGAGAGAGCGAGCTTATAAGAAGGTCTCTCTTCTCATAAGGACAGCAATCCTATCAGATCGGGCCCCTGCCTTTATGACCTCATTTGGCCTTAATTACTTCTGTAAAGACCTTATCTCCAAATACAGTCACATTGGGAGTTAGGACTTCAACATATCAATTTCAGAGGGACACAATTCAGTTCATAACAGTCACATTCTGAGCTTCCAGTTAGGTGTGAATTATGGGAGACACTATTCAATCTATTAACCCCTCTAGTGCATAATTAACTTCAGTTAGTGTACTTTTCAACTATAGAATTTCCATTTCATTCTTTTTTATAATTCCTATCTTTTTATTGATATTGTCTCTTTGAAGAGACATTGTCATGCATTTCTTTACCTCTTAAATCATGGTTTTCCTTAGTTCTTTGAACATGTTTATAATAGCACTCTGAAGACTTTATCTGCTGAGTCTGACTCTGGACCCTCGCACAGGCAGTTTCTGTTGTCTGCTTTTTTTACCCCCGTGTATGGTTCATGGTTTCCTGCTTCTTTGCATCTCAGAATTTATTTTTTGTTGAAAACTGGACTTTTAGAGAATATATTGTAGCAACTCTGGACACCAGGGCTTGTCACTGCTTGTTTGATTAGTTGGTTAGTGACTTGGTTGGACTATTTCATTGAAATCTATTTCCCATGCAGTGTGAAGCTTCTGATGTTGCTCATCAGAGAGTGCAGCCTTGGGCGTACACATAGTCACCCTGGGATGACAGTGGTTTTAGCAGAGCTCTTTGAAATTGTTTCCTCACCTGCTCTCTCTGTTAAGCTATCTGCCTGTGTTGGTATCACACTCAGATCTTAGGCTACACTAATTGGCTTCAGATTACTCTATTATTTTTGACAATACCCTGAGGCATATATTGCGCTACAGTATTATCCAATTAAATTCTTGGACCCCTTTGCAGGAGTAGTTTTTGAGGCCAGTCTTTGAGGTTTGTTCTGACCCTGAGAGAGCGCTTATTAGGTATCTCTTATCCTCGTTCACTATAGTAAATTCTGGCCTATGGTTTACACATTCTCATGGAGTTACCAGGCTCCACTTAATCATTTGCCACCAGAATCACCATTGGTTTCAAGAGCACCCTTGGGCTTGAACTTCTCCACACTCTCTTCCAAGCCAATTCCCTTGGGAAGAGCTTCAGCGCTCTGTGTTCTTATGGCCTGCTTCTCCCGCTGAGCAAAATCTCTGAGCCTTTGCTCCAGAGCTAGGGAGATAGGGACAGTGGTCTGCTTCTCTTGAGGTGACACACTTGCTTTTTTGAGCAGGGCACTGGGCTGTGGTGGTAGCTTCTGAACTTCTTAGTTTGCTTCTCCCACTATGAAACCTGTGCCGTAGGTATGAGTTGGGATGAGGATAATCAGTGCTCCGTTGTGTTCACCCTGTGATGCCTGGGCAGGACCTCTGCCCTAAGAATGAGAGCTGTGTGGAGGAAGAGCACCTCCACCCTCTAGGCTGTACTCACCTGAAATCTGGCCTCTGCAGTGCAGAGCTGGGGAAACGCGAATGCTGGTGCCTTTCCCCTCCCGGAGACATACCATAGCCCTTGGCTGGGAGCTGGAGAGAGAGGGAGCTCTGTATTCATGGGCACTCTTATCTGGAATGGGGCTTCTGTCACATGTAGTAGGGGTTGGAGGGAAGGAAGCAGTTAGTGGCTCAAGTGCCACAGACACCTGCAATTCTTACTGAGACGTAGCATAGCTTATTGAGTAATTTTTCTTCCTTTGCTATAGCTTCATAGGACAATTTCTAGAGAATTTAAATGGTTGTGTATATGTGTGTGTGTGTGTTTTAATAATTTTCACTAGTTATTGTTACACTGAGGTGCAGGTCCATGGAGTTTCTCATGCTGCCATTTCACATGCAGCGCTAAAGACTCCATCTTAACCCTATCTTTGTTTTCCCTGAGTCTTTTGATTTACCCTTGAAGCTCTAAGACAATTTGGGACATAAAAAGAAACTATTCCTATGTCATTTCCTGACATCCCCATTGTCTGTGGGGTTTGCAACTGAATGCTTGAGTCTGAAGAATATTGTTAATTAAATGGGCTTCAAGATTCTATTTTGGATTCAAAAGTTAAACATTGACTTTTTTTGCATTCTATAATAATATGGATCTTTCTTGAGGCACTGGATAAGGCTAACTAAATAGGAGAAAGTTCCCATTAAAAAGGTGTGAATAAGGGGACAGCCCAGTGGCGAAGCAGTTATGTTTGCATACTCCGCTTCAGTGGCCTGAATTTCACCAGTTTGGATCCCAGGTGTGGACCTACGCAGTGCTTCTCAAGCCATGCTGTGTCAGGCATCCCACATATAAAGTGGAGGAAGATGAGCAAAGAAGTTAGTTCAGGGCTAATCTTCCTCAAAAAAAAAAGAAAAAGAAAAAGCGTGAATAAGGAAGAAAAAATAATACATTAAAAGTATCATCTCAGTACACATATCTTTATACTATATGAAAATTTAGCATGGTTTCTTGCAATAGGCTTATCCATGAAAACAGTGTAAAAATCAAACTTTTGCAAATAAATTATACACACTCATGTGCATGCACTGCCGTCATTCATTTTGCAAAACAAAAATGTGTTCTAAAAATGAATAATCACCCCTTTTTTTAGCTGACTATTGTGTGATTTTACTATAAATATTTTAACACAGGAAGTTGCTCTAGTATAAAGATGGAAAAAAATTTGTGTAAAGAGAAAGGCTCCGCCTTTATGTTTGTAGACATACCAAATTTTACCCACTTCTGTGACATGTATTTTATAGTATCTAGGGAATAAATTAGTAAAGACATTGAATTTACAATCTAATGTTTGAACTTCAATGTAGTTAATACAGTCCTCAGAATATTTCGTTCTTCTGGTAACAGAATCATTTCTTCTTCCTGACGCATACTGATCCTCAAGCGTCACTCCTACCAAGCCTACCCCACTGTATCCAGGAGAACTCAACTAATCTGGTACCCAGATTCTTAGATAGCAGGCAAGGAGTGAGTCAGCTGTTCTTGACCTCAGTTTGCCAGATGATGGCAGCAGAGTACCATGAAATGCTCACAGGTCTGGCAGCCAGAGAGCGGACTTGCAGGTGAATTTGAATCTGGAGAGTTAGTTCTAGTCAATTGTGCAAAGAGGACATCACTGTAGAGGGGCACTACTTGCCCTATTGGTTGAAAAGTCATGATAATATCTGGATATTCTCCTAGAGAATTAGCTTCCAAAAAGGACTTAGGAACTTACCAATAAATGACAACATAGAAAACCTTACTGACTTTGGATTAGTACAGGTTTCAGGCTGACAATTTCACATTTTTAGAGCCATATGAAGAGTATTCCCAGCCCACTCCCTTCCAATAATCATCTCTTTCTTGGACTCATTAAGTTTGCTGGCTCCCACCAATTTCTTCCTCCTCATGTACTCAGTGAGAATTCGGAAGACACGAATTCTGACCCCAGCTGTTCCACTGGTTAGCTGTGATTTGGGGAAGACATGTTGCCTTTTGGGATCTCAGCGTCATCATTTCCAACCAGGGCAGTACCCATCATCTCTACGGCCCTTCGCAATTCTGATATTCTATGATTTCTGATCCCTCTTCCTTTGATTACTCTCATTTTTCTAAACTAGAACCACACCAGAGGTTTTCCACTTTAGTTCATAATCTAACATTTTAAAGAGGCAGCATGGTAGTTGAGAACACAGATCCTGGGTTGGTCACTTATTTCTTCGCTGTGTGACTTTAGGCAAATGATTTAAGCTCTCAGCATGCTTCATATTTCTGTAAAATGTCAATATAATATTACGTATCTCAGATGAGTAAATGAGAATATTAGTACATAAAGAGTATACAAATTGAGCAATATTAACATAAAAAGCATTAAGACCAGTGCCTGGCAAATAGTAAGTACTACATGTATTTTAATGATCATCTTACCTGTGAGAATATAAAGTCAAAAAGGATTCATTATTTCTTTTCTCATCAATGAAATACAGATGGAATAAGAACTGGCAGAGAAGTCCTAGTAGCCTATACTTATTTGAACTCATTCCCTGATGGTTTTTGGATTCAGAGCATGAGGACCAGCAGAGCTAAGTCTTCAGAGCAGGAGGAGTAATTGTCTTTCTGCTTTTCTGCTTAACAGAATTAGATAAGTTATTGGGCAGGAACTTTCCCAGCCCCAACTAACCAATTCATTGCCTGCTTTTTCACCATTGAAATCTCTAACACTAAGGTTTTAGAGTGGTAGTCTTCAACCTGGGCAGGGAGGAGTACATAACAATCTTTATATGTGATGGGGTGGAAGGAGTGCGCTATATGGAAATGGCCCTTAGGAAAGCTGTGTCCCAATTCCCCTAATCTCCACCCCTTGAGAATTATTTTAGAGTCCTCATTAAAATTTTAATTTTTGCAATGGAGTCACACCTAAAGGAAAGGGGAATTATTGAAAAGGAAATTGGGAAAAGGTGTGAAAGTTGTCAGGGACAGGATGATACATTAGAAAATGGTTTGCATAGGTGGTCCAATCACGAATTACTCTGTATTACAGTTTTCTTTAGGTTTCGCCCTGGGTCACTTTTTTCGTAAACATCCAAGACTAACTCACCACTTTAAGAAGAGAGTCACCCCAGCCAGTATTCCCTAGGGAGAATTCCAAACTCAACAGTTTGAGATATAACTACCCTCATGAATGTAGCAGCTCATCCCCCCAGCTTGGCTTAGCTAAGCAGCCCTGAAGTCCAGTCCGAGTTCTCCTCCTGTACCAATGGTCTTAGGTAGGAGAAAGAGTAAGTGTTCCTGTATGACTTTTCTTCTCTAAAGCAGGGTCAAGGACCGCATGACCACTGAATGCCAATAAAAGGGAAAGCAACTTGGTAATAAATCCACAAAGACCGTATACCAACATCTTGTATGCCTGTGTTTATGACAGTTGCTATTGTTTTTATAATCCTACAGCTGACTAAGGGGTTCCATTTTCTCCAGTTCTCAGTGTCCTTCTCCACCTTAGCTGTGACCCTATTTATTTCTCATCCCAATGATTACACTAGCTGCTTTCCCTGGATCTAGCCTCTTTTCGTGCCAATCTGTGCCATCTTTCATGGCTATAATGATTTTCTTGAAATAAATTTCCGATCATGAATGGATATAAAAATAAAAAAATAGATGGATGAATATATTATCCATACTTTTACAAGAATAAGGTGTTGGCTTGATCTGTTTCCCTGTTGCTTCTTCTGCTCCTAAGGGCAGTAGTTCTTATCCAGAATACACGGTATCACTTTTTATGTGTGTCACAATGATTGGTAAATAGCAAATTTTGTAAATAATTGCAACAAGTTAGCGATTTAGTAAATTGGAACAGATTCAGAATTATCCAAATAATATGGGAATTATTTTCACTCATTTGAACTATGATAAGATTTCTTGAGGGAGAAAGAGATTTATTGCTATCCATGTGGAAATCATATATGAGGCATGTCTTAACATGCAGTCCTATCTTATATGTTAAGAAAAGAAAATGCTTGCCTGCACCTTTCAAGGAAATCACTTCTTGAAAAAGAAAGATAAAATGTTGACCATGTATAGGAATTTCAGTTTTTTCCCAGTCATTCACAGGTCTTAGATGCCATGTCTTTTTTGACATCTAATGTTTTATCCAGAAAACTTCTTTAGAATATCCATTGGGTAGCCACAAGCCATGGCAAGACATTAACAGTCTGGCTACAGTGTTAGGCAAAAGTCCATTCCATTTTTTCCTTGCCTAAAATGTAAAAACATAATTACTTGCTTACTGTCAGCTGTAGATAGATAAAAATATAAATAAATTAAATGATCAAACTGCCTTAGAATGAAATCAGAGAAACTTCACTTGCTTGTCTACTGCCTTGAGAGAGGGGACTTTGCCTTCTTATTTTTATTTTATTCTTTGTTTCTTTCCCAAATACTTGAAGCAGCACTCAAACTGGGGGGAAGGGCAATAATCAATTATTGCCCGTTCTTAATTGCCTTATCTGCAACCTTTTGAGGGAACACTCTTAGATTTTTTTTGAAGGTCATTAGGATTACATAACTTAGAGTTGGAAGGGACCAAAGAGGTCGTGTGGGCCAGTTCATCTTTCACCTTCAGGCAGCCAACACACACCCAGAGACTTCACCAATCCTCATACAGACTGATCTTTCCAACCCCCAAATACATGCACATACCCCCATAATTATGAAAGCTTCCAAAATTATACAAATCATTAACATGTTTTCAGCAGAGAGTTTATTAAGAATGACACAAGGGAAGATTCAAAGCTTCAACAAAAATTTCGAGACGTTTGTATGTAGCATTCACCTCACCCACTGATTCCCTCCCACCCTTCTTTTAATACCTGGCAAATGTTGTTGGCTGGAGACTGAGGCTTTGAGAAAACAGAGGCTTCCCGAAAGTTCCATTGTTCCCAAGCCAGTTTGGGCCTGTTGCCTTTTGCATTCCATAGCTCAGCTTCTATCACATGTACTAAGCCGACTAGCCTTTGAAGACTGACACTTGGTAACACACTAGTCCTCACTCAGATTTTTCTTCAGATGTTTCCTTCCTGAGTCATCCCCTCAAGGGCAAAAGGTAACCGCGAAATAAGGAAACATCAGTCAACCTGAAAACCCCCATCAAGCCTTCATATGTAAGTGAGGGCTTCTGAGGATTACAGGTAGGGAACAATCTTATTCCAAACCTAGCTCTTAGCACACCTGTGTGATGCAATTATTGCTGATTTAAGATGACAAATCACATATCCAAAGGATGTTCCTCTTTTTCCTGAAGTGTGTTTTGATTAAATTGGTATTTTCTATGGGTTAGAATGGTTCAGAAAGAATTACATGAAAAGAAAGGGATACCAAGATGTTTTTGCAGTTCTTTCTGTCTGCCATTGTCGAAAACCTGGTGATATGTAGGTTTAACAGCTTGTTTCACATGAACTCCCAATTTTGAGTAGTCTAAGTAAAGAGATGATTCTTAAATTGACACAGGAGGAAAAGGTCCTGTCTCTTTTCTCCACTTGGGTGGGCGGGAGAAAAGGAGTAGCAGTGATGGCTACTCTGACTTTGTCCATCTCCTTGGTAACTTCTTCTCACAAAACCTCACCATCTCTGGTCACTCAGCAATCAGATTCAGGCAAGCAGATAACGCAGAGTCCTTGAAGAGTGAAAGAGAAGCATTTAACTTCCAAAGTATGCTTTAGAATGTTATTTTTTATCACAATACCAAGTGCCAATTCTTATGGACCAACAATGGCTTTCTAGCCCAGTGTTTTGAAAGGATTCCTAGGTTGAATCTGGGTTCTGGAATAAGAATGACACGATTGAATACCAACATATGGGTGCAAGAAGAAGTAATGGCTCATGTGTCAGAGTTTTCCATCTCGGTGTAACTTCATGTTGCTCATTTAATTATTAAATTTCAAACATTCTTATATTTATCTTCACAATCACCTTTTGAAGTCCCAAAACCGTGCACATTTTGCAGATTGGAAAATTATTTGCTTTTGTTATTTTCAGATTTGGAAATTCACAAATGTTTTAAGACATATCCCATGTAAGATCAAGATTCTTCAGAAGTTAAAATCAATCATAAAGGAAAACTTGAAGGAAAAATAAACTAGAAGGAGGCAATACCCAAGGAGAATGAATTGCTTCCTGAGCAATATCTGCAGAAAGGAGAAGGGGACCTGTATAGTTATCCTTTTTTAGAGTCCTGTAGTTGCTCTAGACCCTGCCTGTAGCAGGAAGGATCCCCAGATGCTAGACTCTTGGGTGAGATGAGAGGAGTGATGGATTAGAAAGGTGCATTAGCAACTTAATAGATACTTATTCTAACCATAGTATACGGTATTGAAATCCTTACAATCATTTTCCACTCACTTTCTAACTCTGTAGAAGGAAATTAAAGAGTTCTCTACAGTTTCATTTTTAGAATTAGTTAGTAGCTAAGGATCACCAGCCTCTCCCTAGTCAAGGGCCTAGAAATGTCCCAGCCGTAGGAATGGTCCAAAAATCCCTTATTAAGAGATATTATGCCAACTCATTAAGATTGTTATGCTATTGCAGGGGCAACAGTAGCGGTAAAGAGAAACAGCCTGAAGGAATTCCCTGGTACAGAAAGGCAGAATTTTCAAGAGTCACCATTAAACTTCAGCCCTGACGCCAAGTAAGACCTTACAGAACCTTGGTCCCCTATGTTTTTCGGGGAATCACTGGGCAATAAAAATTTGACTTAAACAGAATATTTGCTTTATCAGCTCCTGTACTGGCCAATGGAATTGTTCCTCACCAACATGAATTCACCCTTACTTCTCCCAATGTCACTAAACTAAGCAAATGTACCTCTCCCCAACATTGCTCAAATAATTTATACCTGTGATAACTGAAGATTCTCTACCCAGTTTTCTTTCAGATCACCTTTCAAGCCCTCTAGAAATGTAGGTTTGGATGAAATTTCAACTACTTCCAAACTACTTTTCTGTTGTTAATCCATGCCCTATTTCCAACAAATTGATGATGAGATTGCCTTTATTTTTGAATTCATAAAATAGGGTCAACAAATTCTTCCTCCCCCACTTTCTTTTCCATATAGATCTTTAGTACATTAAAACCTGATTAACAGGGTTGGATATGAAGGGTGATGTGTTTAGTTGATTTTAAATAGAGGGTTGATCTAACGTGTTGGCAACATTTCAGTTTAGTAGCTAGAATATACCTGGAAAATCTTTAATGATTGAGAATTGTGATTGTCTACAGGTAAGTACTGTATTGTAGCAGAGCACAGCCACTCTGCTCTGGCATTACCTGAATCCAAAGGCTGGCTCTAAGCTGTGTGATCTTGTGCAAGTTGCTTTACTCCTAGGTGTCTCCGTTTTCTTATCTTAAATGAGTATAACAGTAGTGAATACTTTGTAGGTTTTTTATAATATTTGAATGATATTAGGTATTTAAAGCACTTTGCTTGATTTCTGGCTGGAAGTAAGTGCTCATGAAACGTTTATTATTGAAATTATCAATTATTATATCTAGGAAGGTGTATGAAATCGGACGGAATATGTAATAAGTGCAGAGCTTTCTAAGGATATGGATTTTGAAATAAATCCTTGATCTTGTTTTTGCTATTTTCCCTCTTTTAATATGTGAAGGATCATGCCTCTGCTTATTTGAAGATTCTGTATAAATGGGACTGGTTAACAGAGGTTTTACTGTACCTCTACCACAGGTGAGGCAGGTGTCAAATGTGTGAGCCACCAAAGGTGCCACCATTCATGTGTGCACTTTCTAAGAGGAATATAAAAGTCCTAGGAGTTATAGTTTCTGTCCTTCCTTGCGTTCCACTCCAGGATTTTATGAAACTGATATAATCTGTGGGGAAGGATTAGGAACTGTTTGGAGGAAAGGTGCTATGGAATTTTAGAAATTCAAATTTTGCCTCACTCTTAATGAAAACACAACAGAGTCAGACTAGCTTGAGGATTTACAGATAATTTTGTCTTCTTTTAAAATGCTTGATAAATAGGTATTTATTAAGTACCTCTATGTGCTAAGTAGGCACTGTGCCTGATGTGTTTATAGATATAGAAATCATATTTCAACCTCCATGCAATCTAGTTGGGTAAACAAGATGAATTCGTATGAAATAAATCAGAGGCCGAATAAGGCAGCGTTCCTTCAAGTGCTACATTGGTGATTCTTGCAGGAGGTCAAAGGAAGAAGAAGTCAGTGGCGGCTGGATGGATTGTTCCAGAAAGTTGCCTGTGGGAGGTAGGATTTGGAAAGGTAGAAGAGAGTGAGAATCTCACCTCCTGTGAAGGATGTGACATGGGCAAGGCATGTGGGAAAATGTGGCACCTTCCATGTACCAGCTAGCCTGAATAGAGGTGAGAATGCATGGCGGAGTGCTATAAGAAATATCTCACATTTCTTAAGAATATATTCTTGGCTGTTAGTATTGCACATGTGTGTATAGATGTCTGTACATTATGTTTATGTTAATGCGAAGTTGCTACAAAAACATGATTCAAATTTGAAAATTGTTTTGAGAATATAAAGACAACATAGGTGATAACACGTAGAGTGCTCCAATCACATTTATGCTTCACTTATTCTCTCCCATGACTTCTCTGTGGTAATAGTGGAAGGCAAGTCACAGATAATCAAAAGCCACAGAAAATCCTTGAATGTAATTGTAACCATTCAGTTTCACTGACTTTTCTCACTGTTCTTTAGCAAAGCCATAAAAACAAAACAATTTAACTTATTGGCATTTTTCCCATTGTCTTTAGTTCCCCCATTGTCTATGATAAATAAGGAAATGGTCTAAAGCAAGCACCCAAAGGGAGAATTGATCCAAATGCCCTGGTCCATCCACAGACTGGGCACATCAGCCCTTATCTGACTGGGGGAATCCCTGAATATGCTTCAAAAGCCCGTAAAGCCCTGTGGTAGTGATAGTTACCCATCCAAGTATTCTCCAAAGATGATGCTTAATTCACTTACACCTCTTAATTTAAAAGCAAGATATGTTCACATGAACTAGAGGCTTAAAAAAAAACCCAATCAGGGCCATACTGCTGATCAGATGGTGGTGTGCACTTCAACAGACGAATGCCATGTATGGGTGAATTTCTGTGATATTTCATCAATGTAGTTGCTTAACTCAGTTGATTTAAGTACAGTGTTAATGAGATGAATCACAGATCCTACTCCCACTTAGTACTGGAGACTAGGGTTGGAATTTTTTGTTTCATTCTTTATTACTCTTTTTTTTTTTTTTTTGCAGGGTAAAGATAACTCCAGTTAGCAAATCGGCAAACATATGTCTTAGGTAGCTACAATGAGTGGTAAAATACACTTGAAGGCTTAAGAGAGACAACTAGGCATTATTGGGGGAAAAAAATGTAAAATGTATGGAATGTGCTATTTGTGATCCATTTTTGATGTTTTAATAGTACTACATTCACATACCAAAAACAGCATAATATTATTTATAGTTTTGCTGACAATGGGCTTGATGCTTTTAAAGATGTAATCTTCAGGTCACCAGTGGGTTTTCTGGGAAATTCAGAAACAGCTCTCTTCTATTCTTAGCACTTGAAGCAATACAGACAGCCGTAACTTACACAAAAGTTATAGTCCGATATTTCATTGCATCCCTAGTGTCTTTCTGTTTCCATAGAATAAGCAATGCTATAAATAGCAGTTAGCTTCTCAGACTAGCACACAAAAGCCCTTTAATAGACAGTAGTTAAATAGGTGCTTGTTGAATAAATAAACAAACACTAGCTCTATTCACCTGAATTCCGTGTCCTTAAATCAAGGGGTCGTGTAATATGAGAGAGTGAAGATGAATATTCTCTCTTTATTTTCAAGGTGATAGAGAGAGACCCATGCAAAACTTTACAATAAATAAAAATGCATCTCAGCCACTCCCTGAGCCCTTTGCCCTCTCTTCCAACTTCTTTGATATACTGTGGCCAGCCTACTTCACATCAGCTTCGCAGGGTTTTGCCCATTTTACTATTCTATAGTTACTTGTTATTCTCTGCCTCTTCTTTATCAAAATTCACTTTTTCAGTAAAAATGACTTTAATTAGATATTAGAAAAAAAAGACTTAGATACAACTAATTCATGTTATGTTGTGGACTGACCAATAATACAATAACCGCACTAAGTCATTCAGATTTTGAAAAGTAGGTGTTTATAAACTCAAGTAGATACTGATAGATATCTAACCAATAACTCAAAGAGAGGCAGAAATTTTCAGGCGGTGCATGATAGCTCTGGGTCAAGAGAGGAAACCATTTCTGACAGAAAGGTTTGCCTTCTTTGGACACATCAGCCCTTCCCTAGAAATCCTCCCTCCACGTCTGCCGAATTCAACTCCTAGATTATACTGAAATCTAAGTACTTTCCCACATAACCACCCTTCCCACTGTGTCTTTGTGAAACTTATGACTAAGATCATATCAACTTCATCTTCATACTCTCCATGTTCTTTGAGTGATACCAGAGACTATGGATATTACTTTCTCTCTTTCCTAATTTTCAGCTCAGTTCTTTAAAGTTCAAGTGGCCGACCAATGTCAGCCGTGAGCCTTGCCCCTATGGCAGGCGCGAGGCCTAGATCACCATCCTCTTTGGTCTTTAAGCTTAAGTTTCCTCATCTGCAGCTTAGAGATAATATTAGAACCTAAACAGTTGAAGTGTTGTGAGGATTGAATGAGATAAAACAGGTTAAGTTCTTATAGTGTCTAACATGCAGTAAAAATTGAGCAAGTGAAAAATGGTTCATGTTGCTGTCGTTCTGTTCCCCCACCCCCCTCTGCCATCATTTCCCTGGTTCTTAGATTTCCATGCTTTTGCAACCAA
The DNA here is from genome assembly GCF_021613505.1 of Equus quagga. Lineage (NCBI taxonomy): Eukaryota > Metazoa > Chordata > Mammalia > Perissodactyla > Equidae > Equus > Equus quagga. The sequence continues at coordinate 7,190,634 of NC_060288.1, read as the reverse complement.
TTTCTGTCACATTCAGGGAGAGAGGGTTTGAAGTTTAAGACCTTCCAAAATTTCATTTACTGTCTACCACCCACCATCCATAGACTATCAGCTCAATGGAACATGTCAACAGGGTTTTCAGTGAGGATCTATAATGCAGTACCTCCCATGGTGCAGTCACTTTGCCACATCTGAGTCTGCCTGTAACTTGCCATTCCCCCTCCAGAACACTCTTTTCATGGCAATTCCAGCTCCTACCTTGGCTATTTCCCAATGCCTTTCAGCACAACTGATCCCATGGCAGTCTTCATTTTCTGAGTAAATTACAGTCCATTGAGAAAGACTGCCAGGATATCCTCTGCCAGGCCAGAAGCTTGTTAGTATAAGAGGTACACTGATCACGAGGACATAGGGAAATCCATCCAACTGAGGGAAATTCTCTCTCTTCTGGCACACCCACTCCCTGCCCTATATAATTTATGCCCAGGTACAACTCTTGACACATCTGTCCCTAGGACCTCTCACTTTCAGATACTATGCCCCCTCACCACACACACACACACAAACACACACACGCTATTGTCTTAGGAAAAGAAGCTGGACCCTCCTTCCATTTTTACTCTCAGTTCTGCATACCTTATTGGATTCTGTGCCCTAGATGATCCAGGCTAGAGAAATGCCATCTTCTAGACTCAGTAATGTCTAAACTACTAAGGACCAGCTTCCAGAGTCTTTCCAGGTGCAGAAGATTAGATATGTCACCATACGTGGTACTTCTTCTCTCTCCACATCCTGTCTGAGCTTCCTACAGAAACTGATCATATGAGATCATCTGAGCAGGTGTTTTATTTCTTTTTTATTAGGCTTTTAAAATGACTTTCCCTCTAGACAAGCATAGACTTTTCTATTTGAGTAAAATATAGTCCATAAATAGTAAATCAAAAGCATTCTTTGAGTCTTTCATTCTTATATGCTTATTATGTCCCTACTATAGCATTTAAAATCATCTTCTAGAAATACACATTGACTTAATATTGTATAGCCAGCTTTTCATCTTTCAGAGTTCCTGTTCTCTAAGAATCCAAATAGCACTTGTGTTTCCAGTCCTATGATTTCCTAACTAAGATTCCAGAACCTCTAAAGATACTTTTCTCATTTCAACTGATGTTATTTGGCTACATAGGAATCGCTAGCAGGGAGTGTGTCAGCCATGAGGTTTCATGAGCATCTTCATCAAGTCTTAACACAAAGTCCAAAGAAAACAGTAATACAAATGTATCCATATAGAGTTATAGGTATAAGTATGGGTGTAGGGACATAGACATACACAAACACATATAGAAAGGATATTTTTAAGCACAATGAGCCTGAGTTCCAAAGACAGATGAAAGAGTTAGAGTGGCAGGGAATAGAAGAACAAGAATTTGGAGAGAATGAGTAAGCAGTTTCCTTTAAACTCTCTAAATACCTCTTTTCTAGTTCTTGTCTTGTACTTATAGACAAAAACCAGATTTCCAAGAAGCAATGTGCCACAACTCCAGCAAAGTACTATGTATATGGGAATAATTCATCAAGTATGCATTGAGTAAGTGAATTCTTTAGATTAACAAACAGTACTTCACTATTATTACTTAAAAATAGGAGACAAAAAACTTCAGGCTTCATAAAAGCATCAGAGTAATACCTTGGAAAATTTAACATATTCCTTCCATTACTCTTGTCTTCCACACCCCATCTGTTTGACTAGCTTAGAAAGCTGTCATAAAGGAAGGACAAAGGCCTTTTTTAAACCTCTTTGTGATTCTGTGGACAAGTCTTAAGAAAAATGAAGTCAAATTCTTCTAGGACTTGTGGGTATGGAAATTTCCACTGATTTAGCTGGGTGGTAAGATGAGGAAGCAGGCCTCACAGCATGGGACTAAAAATGACAATGCCACAACTGACCATTTACTGAGTGTATATATTTATTTGTGTTAAGTAATTAGTTTCTTCATGTTTTCATTTTTCTCATTTATAATCTTCTAAAAGGCAGGAATGAGACCTTGTCGGTTTAGGGTCATATATAAAAGACCAACTCAGCAAGACAAGGTGAAGATGATGGGAAGCTTAGGCACTGTTCCTAAGTAAAACTATTCAGGCACTAAGGACATGACTTAGAGTTTCTACGGAAAAAACGTGAAGTCAGCAGTTGCCCTTGACTTTTCATTCTGCCTTCTTTTCCCTGTTTGAGACTCACCATCCCCCTTCTCAGTTTGACACCCCTCCCCAGCTACTTACTGTCCCCATCAACATCTACTGTTTGAACCATCATTTGCAAAAGCAGAAGTTTAAAATATTAACCCTTCCCGGGGTAGCTTTTCTTTAATCACGGATCAAGGATTTCAGCTAAGGAACAAATCCCTAACTAGGGGATTTCAGGCATCAACCAGAATGGGAGGTATGATTTTAGGGAATGTCCAGTGAGGGCCTCCTGGCTAACATCTAAGACCACACCTCAAAGCCTATCGTGTGCTATGGTGTGTTAGTTTTTAGGTTGCTGCAAGAGTTATGAAAGAGGAGGCTGCCTGGTCTCATGATGACAGCAGGGGTTCCAGAAGTGGACTTTCAAGGGTCAGATTTTGGATCTGTGACTTCCATGCTGTGTGATCATGAACAAGTCACTTACCGTTCTGTGGCTCAGATCCTTCATCTTTAAAACAAGTGGTACCACCAATCTCATGGGGCTGATGAGATGATTATGTGTAAGACTCTTGGCAAAGTGCCTAGCAGAGAGTAAGCCCTCAATAAATGTTAGCAATTATCATGATGCAGGAGACAGGATTGTCCCACAAAATAATTGAACCCATGGTCAGGAGACTCACCTCAAAGTAGCTTTTTGCAAAAATTTTACTAGCATCCTACAGTTGTGTTCACATGAATAGTATGAGTAGGAAAGACAGAGGACTTAGAGATAAATGTCATTTCAATTTAAATCTGAAGGGTGACAAAGCTGCAGCAGAACTCACCTTTAGTAACGCGAGAGCTAGACCCAGTTCCTGTCTCCCCATGAAGCAATATGGTCTTTCCCTGGTATGTTTACGCAATGTATTATTCGCTTTCATGCAATTATTTATAACTTTTCATCCAAATTTGCCAAGAACAAGTTAGTTTTTGAGTCTGTAACAGTCTCCAAATAATCAAGAAAATCTTTCTCACCATGAGAGGATTAAGAAAAGGCATCTTTAACAAACGGCTCTCCTCCCCACTCCAGAGCCCACTTCCCTTTCCCTCCCTGCTGCCTGTCTTGTTCTGCAGCTGGTTGATGAAGGCAAACCCAGGCAGGCAAAATTTCAGGGCTGCTGGGTAGCTGTCTTCAGCACATGCGCAGCTATCAGGACAATAAAATATTGTTCATTGCTTCTACCCCACAACCAATTAGGTCAGCTGTAAATAGTGGAATTGCTTGGTAAACATGCTGGAAGATTGTGCTGACTTGTTAATATAAGTGAAAATGTAATTAGATTTATAACACTTTTCTTCCAAACCATAATTTACAACAACAACAACAGAAGAAAAAAAATTCTCTAGCAACCTGCTGAAATATCATTATTAAAATGCACATGAAAAGTCAATTATGCCAGAGGGAGGTATTTAAGAGAAGTGAGTTTCCATACCCTGGGATTACACCTTGGGGATTACATATTTCTTATTTATTTTTTTCCCCTGAGATCTTTGCTGCTGCCAAATGAAAAGGAACAGATATTTTACTTATTTCACTCTGAAATATTGCTGCAGATAGTGCTAAAAAGTAAACTAAATAAGCTGGCTCCCTGGAAACCTACTCTGCTCTCCTCAAAGCCCTGGGAAAAGCCGGGTAGTCAACATTCTTTTTTATTTACAAGCTCGACTCTCTTTAAGCATTAGTCATGTTCCTTAAAACATGTGGAAATCAAATATTTTTTCCTAAATGTTACTCTTTTTAAACTCTGAGTAGATTATTATATGTAATTCTATGGCGAATTCTTATGTAAAGACAAGAAATACCCCCTTATTTTCATTTTAAAACCTGGAATCTCCTCTATTCCCAGGGTCATATTGGGAGCACACTCTACCCGCAAATGAGATGGCACAGGTGCCACCACTTGCCCTGGCTGGGCCAGGAGACACTGGCGTCTGCGCACTGAGCTGGGCTTTCTCTGCTGCAGGGGCCTCTGTGGGTGAGGCGAGGCTCCACCCCTCTTCCAGAGGCTGCAATTCCACTCCCAGTTTTCAATTTTAACCCAGAGAGGTTGCTGCCTCTCTGCTTTCTGGTTTCCTCATAATGAAATGTAGGTACTATTATATCTTATCTGAGGTTAAGGTACCAGTGGGGAAAAGCTAGTTTTAAAAAAAAATCATAAAGCAATTTGCAAGTGCGAGAGAAGCTGCCATTTTCAGTCTCAAACTTCAGCTACAATGTTGAGTTTAGATAGTGCAAGGAATTTTTAATACACATTTTTAGAATTGCTAGTGCATGTATTGCAGATAAATTACTGTTTAGGGGAAGATTCTGGTGTTGCTATATAAGAATCAATCAATAAAGTAGATCACATAGATCTGTGCATACATGTATGTATATGATTTACTTTATACGTTTATCCTTTATACACACCTACACATACATGCATTACGGATATACATCTCTAGAAGAAGATCTAGAAGAAAGAGCCTGAAATGGGGCATTACAAACTTACAGACTTTGATTCAAAGTAACGTCTTAACCCATAGTTATGCTCAGTAATTGAGAACAATGTAAATGGTCTTGCAACATAAAAATGTTCACAGTTTTGATTGATTGATTGATGTAATCATTATGGTTAGTACCTTTATGATTTGCATTTTATTACAAATAAAGAGCATATTAATATTTCTAATTCTTGAAATAATATTTTATGAGAAACTTTTTCATACTGATGAACTAGATTTGCTCCAGCTGAAATATTCTGCTAGACTTTACAGTCAGCTAAGCCTGGGACCTGACTTTTACACTGTTTGGGGGTAAATCTGAATATTCCTGGACCTTTCTAAATGCCCTTGGTTTCCTTTTGCCCTCAGCTTAGGTATTCGGCTGTCAGGACCATGGGTGCTATGTTTCCTTTTTTCTCACTTCTGTTTCACTCCTTTGAGAAACACTTTTTGTGGAGCAGCCTTGCAAAGCCAGTTTTAAGTGACTTAAAGGTGGCTCAGAGGTAAAAGATAACTGGAAAGGATTGGAGGGCCAGGTCAAGTATCTACTTGGCCCATGAGCTCAGTCTTCCAGGAACAGCTCCCAGCACCCACTCCCCACTCAGAGTAACTGATTTCTAGCCGTGTCCCTTACACCCACCCAGGAACATGCTCTGAAGGAAGAAAAAAAAAAAATCAATGAACCCAGTGGCATAAGGCTTTGATTTCTCTATATGGATTCTATCTGTTTTTTTTTTTAATAGCTAATTTTTAGGGGAAAAAGTGAACATATTAAAGAATAAAACAAGCAGAAACCCTCCTGGATGAGCTTATATTTATCAGTTTTTCAAAGTCAAAGGCCTATGTCAGATGATTCTAAATCATGTTTGGGACCAGGAAGAACACAGGAGAAAGCTGTTTGTACTGTCTGCTTCAGCAATTCTCTCTGTCAACCCTGATTATAGTCCTCCATCCAGAGGCTGGGTCAAGGTCTACCTTCCCGCTTGGCACCTTTTCCTTTCCTGGTGGGGAAGAGGAGTAGAGGAAAATCGTTCTCACTCTTTCACCAGATGCTCTCGTCTCCACTTCCAGATCTGTAAAGCTGCCTCCGTCCTCTTCCTCCTTCTCTTACTCTTTCTTTACTCTCCTTCATTTTACTGTTTCAGCCACTGAATCTTGTAGCATTTTCCCAAGTCAAGAAGTAACAGAAGAGTAGAGAAGGACAGAGACGGTAATTCCCAAGAGGAAGGGTATGTGTATATAGGCTCGGATATAAAGATGCCAGGGGACGGGAGGCTTCTTTACTTCGTATCCTGACCCATGATCTAATACCACCCCCTGCTGGTTGTTGTCACAACGAGAATCACAGTGGACAAGGCTCAACGCTAATGACAGGAGCTTTGAAGTTGAAAGGAAGCGTAAAGAAGTGGAGAAACAGGAGAAGTAATTGGATTCTGGAATAGTGTCACTGTACCAAATTAGAGGATAAAATTAAAACCTTCCCCAAGTACCTGACTTCTGACCTGCCTCTAATAACTATACTCAGAAACACACTCTGAGGTAGGCAAAAGCAAACAATAAAACAAACAGACCCGAGCTGGGTCTATCAGCAGCTAACACCTGGGCTGGAGGTTTTGGTAGGGATTAAAAGAAACAAGTGAGGAAGCTGTGAGGTAGGTTTCTCTCCTAAATTCAATCACTTCTCATGTTTTTTCTATTTTACCCCTAAAAATATCTTAAATCCCTCCACCTTTTCATCTCCAGTTGTAATCCCAATCCAATCCGCCATCTTCTTTTTCTAGACCACTGTTGAAATGGTCTTTGACCTGGTCTCCCCACATCTCCTCTTGTTCCTTGTTATCTATGCCTCTATTACTGTTAGGAAGATGTATCAAAAATGAAAATTTGCCAATATTTATTGCTTCCCTCCAAAGGTTTTTCAGTGCCCTTAAGAATGAAATCAAAATCCTTAACAATGCCTTCATCATGTAGCCCCTGCCTCCCCCAAAAGTCCCATGAACTCAAACAACACTATATTCTCTCACTTCTCCAAATATGCACCATTCTTCTTTTCCTCCCTCGAGCTTGTGCATATACCTAGAATGAGCTTCCCTTCTCATCTTTGTCTAGTAAATTCTTACTGTGTTCCAAGGGTACCCCAAAATTCAACTCAAAATACCCTGGATTACCAAGATTCAAAAGGCTTTACATTTGATTAACATCCAAAAAAGAAATCCAGCTTCTCATATAAGGAATGAACTCCTTTCAGACTAAGATAGTTCTCTCATGTGGTCTTTGTAAAGCTAATTTGTCAATGAAATATAAACATTTTGATGTTCAGTTACTTGCAAGTAAGAGAAACCCTTTTAAACTAAAGAAAGACAAGAAAATTTCTAATAACAAATCAGAGAACAGGCAACTGTAAGGGAGAAAGTGATGTACATCTTCTAGTGAGCCTGGAGCCGGGAAGTAGAAATCTGTGTGCCCTGAGGAGGCTGCCCTCAGCTGCGCTCTGCCACTGGGTCATGGAGCTGTCATGTAGGCTTCATCTTCTGCACAAAGGCTCTCTGTAACTCTCTGCTCTCCAGAATCTGGCTACCTCTGTCCTAAAGTCACATCCCAGCTCCAGTACTGCAAACTAGGTAACTAGATTCCCAATATCCTAGTTTCCTGTTACAGGAAGAGAGTGTCTGACTGGCTAAGCTCAAATCAGGTTCCTGACTTGTCCAATCATATCCAGGAAGTGGAGTCATCAGGAACAAACTTCGCCATTAGGTGGGGAATGAGGCAGTTCTCTAAGAAGAAAGAAAAGTGCAGATAATGGGCTTGGTAGACACCCCAAAGGATCTACTCCAAATAAACACAAGGCTCATGATTGTAATAAATAAAAACATTTAAATAATATGTCAATTAAACAATATCATCATGCCCCTACAAAGTGCACAATGGTATAGCAAACCCTTGTGGTGCCCATTAAACAGTAAATTTATCCCCAAGGAGCATGTGTGTGATATGCAAGAAAAAAGGTGGCATCAATTAATTGCAGAATGGATTGAATAAATCAGTGCACTGCATGCTTCCATCTAATATGTGGTGAGTGCCTTTGATGTGCATTGTGCTTTCACGGATTCATTAATTAGAAAGCTGTGTTGTGGGATGGGTCAGGTAGCTAGAGATCAGAAAATTACTGAAATTAATAAGGAAGGCTTCCTGCAGGAGGCAGATCTTGAGCTGTTTGGGATGCCAACTGCTTTAACAGCTGGCATACCGTGATCTGCATGAATAATATATAATTAATACAAAGCGAGGAAAACCTGATTGAACAAAAATGCAGGCTGGCTTTCCTTCACATGAACTTTACCTGGCAAATGGTAAACCATTAGGACATTGCTCAAGTCACTTTCTCGGGTATTCTCGAAGGCCTGCCTAGAGTGGGGGCTGCAAAGATTGGTTTATGGCTCAGATATTTGTTACATTTTAATACGGCTTGGAAACTTAGATGTTATTCACTGCAGCTGCCAATCAAGTACCTACATAAAAGCAAGACAAACATAACAATAACTGCTAAGCACTGCAGTGTTCAGCGACTCTGGCAGGATGCACTGCAGGCTTTATGAATGTGTGAGAGTGAATATACAGAAGCTTGGGAAAAGGTCATTGGTATTTTTGGAGCAATAAATCAAGTATGGAAAGATTTGCATTTTGGCTGTATAACATACAGGACTGGATTAGAGGGAGAGAATACTTTGAAGTAATATTTCTCTGCTGACTTGTTTTATTAGCTTCCTTTAAACATGTTACATTATTGCTTATAGAATTTCATTTACTCGGATTGGCAGCTTGATAAATACGTCTATTGGCGATGATTTGGATTGCTCTGGGCATTAATATTATTAAAACCTGTCACAAGGAAATGTCTGAAAGATGACTTACTGTAAAGATTACAGCATGAAATAAATCATCCTGTGGTATTTGTTACCATTTATGGCCTCTTGGAGCTGAGTCAATCCCTTTTTATGTTGCATTATTTTTCAAGTTTTTATAGCCTTACATTATATATTGCTGTCAGAAATGAACAGATGGGGTGTCGAACATGAGCTTTCTGAATAATTCCCACCCTCCAGTTATTTGTATGAAGGACAAGTGCAAAACTGTGCGTTCTCGAGCAAAAAGGAGAGAGAAAGAGGTGGAGAAGCTGCTGTTGAGGAAAAGGGATCCCTTTTGTCAAGATTGTTTAGGCCAATTCCACCAGCTGGTTGGAATCCCTGACTGGCAATCCCCCTGTTTGGGTTTCAAGCAGAAGATGAGGTGGCTGTATTTGGCTCCAACAAGCCAACAAATGCCGTTTTCAAATGCATTTTCTCAGAGTGCCTCTTACTGAGACCCCTCCACATTTGGAGGTGAATGTGTCATACTGTCTTCCTAAAAAGCTGAGAAATTTGAAAACACACACACACACAAAATAGTAGAGCAAGAAGAAAGACACATTGAAAGGATTTAATATTCTTTGAGTGACGAATGTGCAGGCATGCCATGGGGGTGCACAAAGGATTCTGTGCAGTCTGAACTGTTCAGCAGGGCCCTCGAAATCAGTGTAAAAGGAATAAAAGGAGCCCCATGGAGGTTTTCAGCCCTTCATAGAGGAGGCAGGAACAGAATTCTCCAAGATCTTGTACACATTGAAGCAATGTGTGTCCTTGGGAGTCTTTACTGTCCTCCTCTGATCGGACTACGCAGCTGCCTAATTGTCCCATGAGCCCCTCTGCAGAATCCTGAGGCTTTGTCACCATTGGAGGAGGGGAGAAAACCAATGCATTAAAAATCCAACAATTTTTTTTAAGAAAGGCGAAGCATGTGTGAATTTTCCTCATTTACCTTCTCTGCTCACCACTGCATCCATTCTAAGCAGTTCTATAAAGTGCCAGCATATTATAGAGGAACACACAGTAGACCCAGAGTCTGGGTAACAGGAATCCAAAGTCATTGCTTACCGTCTTGGGACGTTAAGTGAGTTGCTTAATTTCACATCATCTGAAAATGTGGATAAGAATATTTTTCCTGCTTACCTCATGGTGTTGCTGCAAAAAGTCAAATCTTACAACACACACACATGCACACACACACTAAAGTTTACTGGCTCCTATATCTGTCAGAGGTGGGTATTTTAATTACCATGTTGCAACCACCCTCTTGCCTTCTCCCTATTCAGCTCTGCATTTTCTCGAGTTTATCACTCAGTTTTACTCATCTCCTCATGCCCAGATTCCCTAATGTCAAGGCCTCCCTTCATTGTCTCTTAAAGTTGTTACTTTACTAGGAGTCATTTGTAGACAAATAATCTGAGCTTCAGCAGCTCCCTCCCCAAGACCAGACCCATTCTCCCATGCTGTACCTCTGACTCCCTTGTCAGAGGGGCAAGGATCAAGATCTCTTCTTCTTCTATGTCATCTTCTCAAGGACCTTCCATATGAGTTTCTGTTTGTCACATTTGTCTGAGCATGCCATCTGGATTCACCTATATAAATGCTAACATTTACTGGTCACATCTCAAATAAGCAGAGTTGAAGAGGACTGCTTCATTCTGGGCAAAGTTCACAGCTCTGCTGTCTTTCATTTGAGATTTCACTCTCTAGCAACACAGAAAGTTAACCTAGGGAGAGAGTACCAAAGGGTAAATTTCAGATAGTTGGTGAGTTGATAAAGGCAGTCAATTCGTTATGCAGAATTGATTTTCTGTATCCCTGTAAGGAATACACTCCTCACTCTGTCTCTCTCTCTTTGTTTTCCTCATTGCTTCCCCCAACAAAGAAACATTTGCATAAGCCCCACCACCGACCCATCAAATTGGCAATGCTGAGCCCTCATAGTCTGATACATAAATTTATAACTCTTAAATGTTACCTCTATCTATAAAGAATGCATTTCTCTTTCTTTCTCTCTCCCTTGTCTCCACTCTTCCTTTTTCTATTCCTCCCTCTTTTACTTCCTTCCTTATCTCTTAAATTTTATTTACTTTTGCTTCCTCAGAGGTGTACTGATTGAGTCATCAAAATTCTTAGCCTCTTGTGAATAAACATCGTGATGTCTCTGTTTCCATATATTAGCTCTCTTGTCTCAGATGAGGCTGTAATTTGCCAAGCTAAACAATCAGTGAATTGCTTTTTCTGTATTCTGGAAACTTGTTATGGACCTGACTTCGATGTTCTCTCACTCAGTCCCACACTGAGAAAACTCTGATGTTCACCAATTTCCCCATCATTCCATGGCCTTCCATACACGAGATAGGAGAAGCATGATGCTAAGCTTGAGGCCTGGCCCTTTTATTCACTGGCAGCCACATAATTTCTCTAGGCTAAATCCTCTATCTGTAAAATTAGAGACAAGTTGAGACATGATCATTTAAAGCTAACTTCAAGCTTTAAGGTATCACTTGCTCCTGTTCCAGACCATATCTTGAAACATCCTCATAGTAACTGATTTCTCCTTGCTTTGCCTTTTCTAGAGAGAAAGGATTCGCCTGATGGTAATTACCAAATCTCTTTCTCTAATTTCAAGACAATACCTCATTCAGAGTTGACAAATCCTTCTCCTCCTTGTTTTAGCTCTCATTAAAAAATTTACCATGAATCCACTAAAACCATTATGCCATTCACTAAAGTACATTAAAGATGTGTTTGTGTGTGTGTATGTATGTGTGTGTCTGTGTGTCTTGGGTGTGGGGTCAGGAAGAGATACAATATGACCTAGAGCGACCTGACATAATAAAGTTTTATAGTAATGTCTAATTACTGCTACCTACCTCTTTATTATTAATTCCACAATTCCGGCACATAAAATAACTTAATCATTTTCAGAATTTGCATGACTAATGGAGCGAGTTCTGATAGAATAAGGATAAGTTTCATAATTAGGTTTTGCCAGGAACTTGTGCAAACCAGTCTATTTATAATTTGGTCAGCTCCTGATTTTTAATGAGGGCACTGAGAGTGACTGAAGCCTCTGGCAGCATTCACTTCATATTTTAATTATGCACAGTAATTCTGACGATTACATACATGTTATAAATCACATCATAATGACCCATGAAGAAAGTATATTTAATTACTGAAGGGGGAGTTCTCAGATTAAACAGGTAGATGGGATGTGCTGAGATGTGAACCACATTAGAAAACTGAGCTGCTTGATTCTGTGACGTGAAAGAACCAGCCTCTGAAACTTGCATTATAGAGAATAAGGAAAGCCATTGCCAAATTCCCAGTTTTAGCTCCAACATGTAAAGAGCTTTTAAGTCATCCCTTCTGTTCTCACAAGAGAAAACTGAACAAACTGAAAATTAAAGACTTTTCCTCACCCATCAGAGAGCCGAGGTTGCAGGGCAAACCATCACGGTGAAATCTGGAGACTCATATCAAGATCCACTTACCTGGGGAAGGAGCCACTGGATCCGTAAACTGGTAGGAACACTTAAATGATAATTTTGATGAAGGACTGGAGGTCTAGTATGGATTAGGTGAAGAGTGAGAGACTCCTTGGGGCTACAGGCTTAGAGGGACCTCCACACCTTGGGGGTTTTTCCTCCAAGAACCCTACCAAATTCTCACAGTGAAGAGCCAAGAAAAGTCCTCTCAGTAACTCTGAGAAGGGAAGGGTAACTATAGTGAAATACTACTCTTCAGGGGAAAAGATTTTACCAATCTTATCTCAGGTGAGGGAATGTCATTTCTCCCACTCTGGCCTCCTCTAGCCTTCTTGTCTCTCCTGAGGGGAGGAAGGTGGAGCTAAGACACATTTGTGAAGGCCACAGCCCCAAGATACGGGCCAACTGAAAAACTGAGATTTAATCACAAAATTACAGAATCTTCCCCCCTCCCACATATTACTACCACACCTACAGGGCTCCAGTACAGCAACGGTGAATTATAGTGGAAAGAGCTGCAAAGTGCAGACTATGCATGGAAGACTTCTGAGAGAAACCCAAAGCTAAAAAAGGAGACAAAAACAAGGACACTAGAGGAATTAGAATGCTCTGGAAACTACAGCCACAGCAAACATTAAACACAGTGCAACTGCTTGCCAGATTAACGTAAAACCTCATACTACAGATCTATCTAACCTAGTTCCTATTATCTAATACATCATATCTCATTGTAAAAAAAATTAAAAAGCATGCTACAAGGCAAGAAAAAACACTATCTGAAGAGGTAAAGCAGGTATTAAAAACAAGGCTCGGATATCTCACCAATATGGAGTTATCAGACAGAGAACTTAAAATAAATATGATTAGGAGGCTGGCCTGGTGGCATAGTGGTTAAGTTCACATGTTCCACTTCAGCAACCCAGGGTTCATAGGTTCAGGTCCTGGCAGCGGACTTACACACCGCTCATCAAGCCATGCTGTGGCAGTGTCCCATGTACAAAGCTGGGGGAGATTGGCATAAATGTGAGCTCAGTGACAATCTTCCTCAGGAAACAAGAGGAAGATTGGCAACAGATGTTACCTCAGGGCCAATCTTCCTCACCAAAAAATAAATAAATCAATAAGCAATCAAAAAGTAAATGTGATTAACATGTTAATGGCTCCAAGGAAAAAGATAGACAACATGGAAGAACAAATAGCTAATGTAAGCAGAGAGATGGAAACTCTAAGAAAGAATCAAAAGGAAATGCTAGAAATCAAAAATACTGTAACAGGAATAAAAGAGCAAGTCTTGATAGGTGCACCAGTAGACTGGATAGTGATCTTGAAGATACGTCGTCAGAAATTCCCCAAACTGATACAAAAGAGAAAGAAGGAGGATAAAAACTGGAAAATACTGAAGAAATGTGGGACCACTTCAAAATGTGTAACATATGTATAACTGGGATATGAGGAGAAGAAAGAGAGACTGGGGCAGAAGAAATACTTGAATTAATAGGGGCTGAAGACTTTCCAAAATGAATGTATCAAGTCACAGATCCAGAAAACTTAGAAAACCCAAGGTATGATAAATACCAAAATATCCACAACTATACATACGATATTCAAACTGCTGGAAAATAAAGACAAAGAGAAAATCATGAAAGAAGCCAGAAGGAAAAAACCACCCTATCTACAGAGGAACAAGGATAAGCATTAGATTGGTCGTCTTGTCAGAAACCATAGTAAAGAAGAGAGAGGAGTAAAATATTTAAAGAATGGAAAGAAAAAAACTACCAACCTAAAATTTTATATGCAGTTAAATTTGAAGGAAATTTAAAGACTTTCTCAGACAAACACAAACTTAAGGAATTCATCACCAGCAGACATTTCTGCCCTGCAAGAAATGTCAGAAGAAGTAAAAAGATGTTCAGGAAGAAGGAAAATGATATAGGTCAGAAACTCAAATCTACATAAAGAAAAGGAGAGCATTAGAGAAGTGATAAATGAAGGTAAAATAAGATATTGTATTTTTCTTATTCTTCACTGATCTAAAATTTAACTGTTTAAAGTAATAATAGTAAAATTGCATTGGGTGATTATAGCATATCTAATAATAGCAATGTCATAAGACATGGGAGGGAGGAACTGGGAACACTCTGTTATAAGCTACCAGCACCACACATGAAGTAGTGTAGTGTTATTTGAAGATGAACTTAGATTTAAAATGTACATTGTGGGGCCGGCCCCATAGCCTAGTGGTTAAGTTTGGTGTGCTCTGTTTTGGCAGCTGGGTTTGGTTCCTGGGAGTTGACCTACACCCTTTGTCAGCGGTCATGCTGTGGCATTGATGGCGATCCACATACAAAATAGAGGAAGATTGGCACAGATGTTAGCTCAGGGTGAATCTTCCTCAGCAAAAAAAAAACAGGAAAAAGAAATATTTCAGAAGAAGAGATACATAGTGCCACTAAAAAAAATTACATTGCAAATTTGAAGGCAATTCTTGATTTTTTTTTTTGAAAAAGAAATACGTGTAATATGCTAAGAGAGGAGATAAAATGGGATCATATGAAATGCTCAATTAAAACCAGAGATTAAAGCCAAAAAAAAAAAAGAGAGAGATAAGAGAAGAACAAAACAAGTAGCAAAGAGTTACAAATGTGGTAGACATTAATCCAACTATATCAGTAATCACTTTTAATAAGAACAGTATAAATGAAACAATTTAAAAATAGATGCTGTCACAGTGGATAAAGAAACCAAACCTAACTATATGCCATCTATAAGAAGTCCACTGTAATAATACTATTTGGATAGGTTAAAAATGAAAAGACAGGGAAAGATAAATCATGCTAACATTAATCAGAAAGAAAATTTTAGTAGTTATATTAATTTTAATCAAAGAAGATTCAGAACAAGGAAATTGTCACAGAAAGAGAGTGACTTTACATAATGATAAAGAGGTCAATCCTTCAAGAAGATATAATAATCCTAAACATATATGTACCTAAAAACAGAGCATCAAAATACATGGAGCAAAAATTGTTAGAATTAAAAGGAGAAATAGACAAATCCATTATTAAAGTTGGAGATTTCATGACCCCTTTTTCAGTAGTTGATCAAATTAGCAGAAAATCAGTAAAGACATAGCTGATCTGAACAGGATTCATTATCAATCAAATTGTTCTAATTGACATTTGGACAATACTCCAACAAGAGCAAAATGCACATTCTTAAGTGCACAAAATAGACTACATTCTGGGCCATAGAATATAAATTAACAAACGTAAAAGAATAGAAATTTTGCAAAGTCTGTTCTCAGAACACAATGGAATTAAACTAGGAATCAATAACCAAAAGTGAGCTGGAAGATCCACCAAATATGTAGCAATAAACTTCTAAATAACACTTAGATCAAAGAAGAAGTCTAGAGAGAAATGTATACATTAGGAAAGAGGAAAAAACTAAAATCAATAATCTAAGCTTCTACGTTAAGAAACTAGGGAAAGGAAAACATGTAAGCTTAAAGCAAGCAGAAGAAAAGTAATAATAAAATTAGAGGATAAATCAATTAAAATGAAAACAAGAAAACAAAAGAGAAAATCAACAAAACTCAAAGGTAGTTCTTTGAAAATATCAATAAAATTTATAAACTTTTAGCCAGACTAAATGAAAGAGGGGCCATAACTACTGTTTCCATGGACATTAAAAGGATTGTACAGGAATTCTAAGAACTATAAGCAAAGAATTTGATAATTTAGATGATATGGAAAAATTCCTTGAAAGACACAAAACACCAAAACTCAAACAGAGAGAGATAAATAATTTAAACAGGGCTATACTTATTAAATAGGTTGATCTAATGATTCATAAACTTTCCCCACCTCCCCTCCAAAAAATGTACTACGGTGGGAAGGTTTCACTGGTGAATTCTATCACACATTTAAGAAATGATACCAATTCTCCACAATTGCTTTCACAAAATAGAAGCCGAGTGTATACTTTCTAACTAAAAGCTGGTATTACTCTGATAGCAAAGCCAGCTATAGATATTGCAAGAAAGGAAAACTATAGGCCAATGTCTCACATGATTCTAATGCAAAAATCCTTGACAAAATAAAGACAATTCAAATGCAATAATATGTAAAAAGAACTAGACACCATGACCATGTAGGCTTTATTCCAGCTATGCAAGCCTTCTTCAACATTGAAAATCTATCAATGTAATCAACTACATCAACAGACTAAAAAGGAAAAATCATATGATCATTTCAGTTGATTCACAAAAAGCATTTGTAAAAATATAACACTCACTCATGATAAAAAAAAAAAAAATTCAGCAAGCTGGGAAAAGAAAGGAACTTCCACAACTTGATAAAAAGTATCTACAAAAAACCTGCAGGTAACATCATACTTAATAGTCAGAAACTGGATGCTTCCTCCCTAAGATCAGGAATAGGGCAAGGATGTGCCCTCTCTTCACTCCTAGTTGTTTTCTGGATGCCCAGCAAGTGAAATAAGGCAAGAAAAGGAAAATAAAAGCTATACAGATTGGAAAGGAAGATATAAAATTATCTTTCCTCACAGATGACACTATTGTCTCTGTAAAAATCCCAAAGATTCTACAAAAATATACTTGCAACTATTAAGTGATTACGATAAAGTCACAGGATATAAGGTTAGTACTGTATACAAAAGTCAATTGTTTTCCTACCGCAAACTAGAATTTGAAATTTTAAAAATATCACTTATAAAGCACCAAAAAAATAACATATAAATCTCACAAAATGAGGCTCTATATACAAAAAACCAAAACTTCTATGAAAGAAATCAAAGAGGATCTAAATAAGCGCAGAAATAGTGCATTTTCATCAGTTGGAAGACTCAATATTGTTCAGATGTCAGTTCTTCTAAATTTGATCTATAAGTGCAAGACAACTCCAATCAAAATTCCAAAGAGCTATTCTGTAGATGTTGACAAAATGATTCTAAAGTTTATTTGAAAAGGCAAAAGATCTAGAATAGCCAACATGATAGTGAAGAAGAAAGTTGGAGGACTCAAACTCCTCAATTGCAAGAAAACTAGAAAGCTACGTTAGTCAAGACATCACAGTGTTGGTAAAAGAATAGACACATCAATCAATGGAACACGTTACAAAGCTCAGAAATAGGACCACACAAATATGGTCGATTGGTGTTTGACAAAGGAACCAAAGCAATTCAATGGAAAAAGGATAATCTTTTCCATAAGTGGTAATGAAACCACCGTATGTCCATATGCAAAAACAGACAACTTAGATGTAGACATTACACCTTTAACAAAATTTGGTTCAAAACGGATTATATATCTAAATGTAAAATGCGAAACAATAAAACTTATGGAAGAAAACAGGAGAATGTCTAGGTGAACTTGGGTTTGTGGATGAGTTTTTAGATAAAACACCAAAAGTACAATCCAGAAAAGAAAGTATTATAAGATCGATAAATTTGAATTGGTTAAAGTTAAAACCTTCTGCTCTTCGAAAGACACTATTTAAAAGACGAAAAGGTAAGCCACATGTTGGG